>NC_035435.2:96056378-96356378 GCF_002127325.2 Helianthus annuus | reverse complement strand
CTTAGCCTTGCTGCGTCTCTTCTTTCGTCTATGGTATCCAAATCTTGACATAAGGCTTCAGGATTCTGTTCAGGATTCTGTAGGATAGATCTTGCAGTAGGTATCACCATTTCCGTTGGAATTACTGCTTCTGCTCCGAATACTAAGGAGAATGGGGTTTGGCCGGTTGCATTTTTTACCGTTGTCCTGTCAGCCCATAACACAAAGGGTAATTCCTCTGCCCATCTTCCTTTATTGGCTCCAAGTCTCTTCTTTAAGTTGTTCACTATTATCTTGTTTGAAGACTCAGCTTGCCCATTCGCTTGAGGATGCACCGGAGTAGACGTTATCATCTTGATTCCCCAACTTTTGCAAAAGTCAGTAGTCCTTTTGCTTATAAACTGGGACCCATTATCACAAATAATTTCAGCTGGTACTCCAAACCTGGTCAGGATATTCCTCTTTATGAAGGATACTACTTCTTGGTCTCTAACTTGCACAAATGCTTCAGCTTCAACCCACTTAGAGAAATAATCCGTCATTGCCAGCATAAAGACTTTTCCTCCCGGAGCTTTTGGTAACTTCCCTACTATATCCATCCCCCATTTCATGAACGGCCAAGGGGATGCTACAGGATATAGTGGTTCAGCTGGTTGATGCAATATGTTACTATGCCTCTGACATGCATCACATCTTCGAGCATATTCTGCAGCATCTTTTCTCATTGTTGGCCAATAATAACCTGTCCTCAGCACTTTTGAAAATAATGACCTGCCCCCGGTATGGTTACCACAATCCCCTTCATGTATATCCTGAAGTACTTCTTTGGCTTCAGGATCCTCCAAGCATCTCAAGTATGGCCCTGCAAGAGATTTTTTATATAGAATATTATTTATGATAGTGAATCGTGATACCTTCATCCTAAATGCCTTAGGATTTTCATCTTCGGGAATATGTCCTTCCTTGAGATATCTCATAATTGGAGTTGTCCAGGATTTAGGATCCTCTCCAGGATACACCACTTCAGGATCTTGCATACTTGCTACTTCCTTATGCTGAGGATCCGTTGCAGGATACAGGATATGTAATATCGGTATTGGGATTCCTTCTGGTATCCTGATTGATGATCCCAAGTTTGCCAATGCGTCTGCTTTGGCGTTATCCTCTCTTGGTACCTGTTCAAGTGTAAAAACATCGAAATATCCTGCTAATTTTTTAAGAATACCGAGGTATTCCATTAGTTTCTCACCCTTGACTGCATAGGATCCATTAAAATGATTAGTAATTAACAAGGAATCAACATATACTTGCAAATTCTTAATATTCATATTCTTAGCCAATTCTAATCCTGCGATTAAGGCTTCGTATTCTGCCTCATTATTAGTAGCAGGGAATTCACATCTAACAGCCTGGGGTATTATGTACCCCTGTGGCGATTTTAGTAGTATTCCTAATCCTACTCCTCTTACATTAGATGCACCATCGGTATACAATGTCCAGGATCCTGAGGATTCTCCTAACTGTTGAACTTCTAGGTCTACCTCATCCTGAATGTCACTACTAAAATCAGCCACAAAGTCAGCTAAAGCCTGAGACTTTGTGGCATTTCTAGGTTCATATACTAAATCATAAGCACTCAACTTTACTGACCACTTAGCCATTCTGCCTGACATTTCTGGTTTCCTAAGCACATTCTTAACAGGATAATTAGTCTTAACATGAATCCTATGTGTTTCAAAATAATGTCTAAGCTTTGTTGATGCCATTACTAGAGCCAGTATTAGTTTTTCTAGGTGAGAATATCTAGTTTCAGCATTTAACAAACTTTTGCTAACATAATAAACAGGATACTGCTGACCTTCGTGATCCTTTACGAGTACTGCACTTACTGCATTTCCTGATACTGCCAGATACAAGGATAATGGTTCACCATCCTCGGGCTTCATCAATAGAGGTGCGGTTGAGAGATACTGCTTCAAATCCTGCAGGGCTGCTTCATGCTTCTCACCCCACTCAAACTTTTTATTCTTTTTCAGGATATCATAGAATTCTTTACACTTTTCCGAGGATCTTGATATGAATCTATTTAAGGCTGCCACTCGTCCTGTTAACCGTTGGACATCCTTCATATTTGAGGGAGACTTTATATTCAAGATAGCTTTGATCTGCTCCGGGCTTGCCTCTATCCCTCTTTTCGTCACCATGTATCCTAAAAACTTTCCTGCCCCCACTCCAAAATGACACTTTGCAGGATTAAGTTTCATATTATACTGGTCCAGGATATCGAATGCTCCTTTAATATCCTGAAGATGATCCTCAACTTTCTTGGATTTGACCACCATATCATCAATGTACACTTCCATGGTGTCCCCCAGTTTGTCTTTAAACATCATATTCACCAATCTCTGGTACGTTGCACCTGCATTTTTTAAACCGAAAGGCATAGCAGTATAACAATAAATACCTGTTGGTGTCATGAAAGCAGTATCCTCCTGGTCCGAAGGTTCCATTTGAATCTGCTGGAATCCTGAGGATGCATCCATGAAGGTCAACATTTCATGACCAGCAGTGGCATCCACCATCGAGTCTATATGAGGCAGAGGGAATGGGTCTTTTGGACAAGCTTTGTTCAGGTCTGTGTAGTCTACACAGACTCTCCACTTCCCATTCTTCTTTTGAACCACCACCACATTTGCTAGCCATCTAGGGAATTTGACTTCTCTAATCATCCTGGACTTCAGCAATCTTTCAACTTCCTCTTGGATAATTGCATTCCGCTCAGGGGCGAATTTCCTTCTCTTTTGTTGTATAGGCTTGAACGACCTGTCAATTCCAAGCTTGTGAGTAATAATGTCTTTAGATATACCTGTCATATCCTCATGCTTCCATGCAAACGTTGACATCCTGCATTTCAAAAAGTTAATTAATTGTTCTTCAATATCCTGAGGGATATTGGTTCCCACGAGCACCGAAATATCGGGATTATCCTGGTCTAGGATAATTTTCTTCACATCCTGCTCCGGATCCTCCACAATATCCTGGGCCCGGGTCTTTAATTGCTATGCTGCACTAGGTTTGGTTGAGGATTTCATCGAGGATGAGTAGCAATCTTTCGCCTCCTGCTGATCACTATCGATCTTGACAACCCCCCAAGGGGTAGGGATCTTGATGCATTGATGATACGTTGATGGAACGGCCTTCATATCGTGGATCCATGGTCTTCCTAGGATGATGTTATAGCAGGATAGAGAATCCATCACACAGAAACGTTGCATCTTGTTGACTCCTTCAACATATACGGGTAGCCTTATCTCTCCCACTGTGTTCCTAGCTTCTCCACTGAAACCAACGAGCACAGTAGACTTCGAAGTGATATCCATCGGAGACACATTCATCCTCTTCAGAGTCTCCAGTTGTATTATGTTGACGGAGCTGCCATTATCAACCAATATCCTGCGTACAAAATGGTTAGCCACATATAAGGTTATTACCAGAGCATCATGGTGAGGATCCTGGACAGTATCCCTATCATCTGCATCAAAAGTGATCACTTTGTCAGTTGTGAGGGTAGTCATCCTGACAGGTTTGTCTCCCCTTTCGGCCTTAGCTTCCCTTGCATGTCTCTTCGCTGCTGAATACGAAGTTCCACAGATGTCGGATCCTCCTGAAATGAAGTTGATTATCTTTGCATCGGCGGGGGGTGATGCCGCTCGCTCAGGATCCTTCTCAGTATCCTGACCCTTATTCTTCTTTCTACCTAAGAGATCTTTCAAATATCCCTTGCTTAGAAGGTAGCTGATTTCTTTCCTCAGAGCGATGCAATCCTCAGTCATATGTCCAAAATCTTCGTGGAAAGCACACCATTTTGACTTGTCTTTCCAATCTGCTTTTTGTTGATTCTTTCGAGGCCACCTGGCTTTATCTCCCAAACCCTGCATAGCATACATTAGTTCAGGTATATTAACAGAAAAACAATATTCAGATAATTCAGGATATTCTTCAGGATCCTCGTCTTCAACAGCATTCACTCTCTTGTTATCATTTCTGCCATATGGCTTAGAGCGATATGGTCTATATGAGGATTCCGATTTCCTGTTAGTCGATTCATATGTTGAGGATGCATTCATCTTTTCTTGCATTTTTCTGTCATCCTCCAACCGAATATATCTTAGAGCCCTGTTCTGGGCTTCATCCAGGTTCCTGCATGGGTTCATTACAAGGTCTTGATAGAATTGAGAATCCTTTTGCAGCGCCATCTTGAAAGCTTGCACAGTTGTTGCAACATCAAGATGAGGAATGTCTAGTGATTCCCGGCTGAATTTGTTCACATAATCCCTAAGGGATTCCTGAGGCCCTTGTGTTATCCTGTAGAGATCACTTGTTAATTTTTCAAAGCTTCTACTACAAGAAAATTGACTATTAAATAAATTTACTAAGTGAGCAAAAGATGTAATCGAATGTGGAGGAACATTCAGGAGCCATTTCAAAGCCGATCCTGTCAAGGTTGAACCAAAACCCTTGCACAAGCAGGCTTCCTTGAGATCTGGAGGGATAGGGTTGATCTCCATCCTTTCCCTATACTGGGCAATATGCTCTTCAGGATCCGTGGTTCCCTCGTAGAGTTTCATGTTCGGAGTCTGAAATCTTTTTGGGATTTCAGCATCACATATAGGATGCACGAACCGAGATACCCTGTGGCTATCCTGGGACACTTCAGGAATTGGCTGCACCACCCCAGGTACACTGGATATCATATCCTTTAATTTCTGAAGTTCCCTGGATAATTCTGACGCTACAGTTGCATCCTGCAAAGATCCAACACTGTTAGCGGTAATAGCATTATTATTATTTGATATGTTACCCGTTAGAGGATTTTGCCCATATCCTGAAGCATATCCTGAGCTCCTCACAGTCGATATCCTGACCGAGGAGGGTATTTCAGGAGTATGATTCTGAGGAAGGCTGGGCACGATATTCCCCCTGTTATCCTCAGCATACACAGCTGAACTAAAGTTCAACACTCTGGGATGTAATGGAGTGACATTATCCTCAGCAGTTGTATTTCCCTTAAAAGCATTTGGTTTGTTTCCTGTTGCTGCCTCATTTGTTCCTGCACACTTCCAAACAAGGTTAGAATTTCATCGTTAGAAGCTAAAACAGGAGCAGATCCCTGGACACTCCGAGTAGGGATAACATCTTGAGATTGTGTAGAGGCTGGCATCCTTGGAGGAGGCGGTGGAAGCACCGAACCAACTGTTGCAGAAGTTGTAGCAGACACAGTGTTAGGGCTGGATTTTTATAAAACATGATCCTTACATGTGATCCTAACCAGTGATCCTTGTTTCTTTGGCAGATAGTGATCCTCAGCAGAGTTCCAGGATCAAGATCACGGACCATCATAGGGATCCTCATGCTAACAGTTGCTTTCATTGAACTTAATGTCATTTTGCAGGAATGTCTAGCAGGATCCGCTCTTAGCATCACAATCAAGGGACGCGTCTTTACAACTTTGGCATATGCTTAATCAGAGATGAACGTTGTGAAGGATATGGAAACTTGGCATGATTTAAGGGCGATAATTTAGGCTAGATTTACTTTTATTTCTAAAGGGGTAATGAGCTGATTATTAGTTTGTTTACCTAAAATAGGCCACTCACACTTGTATATATAACACTCTTCCCCATTCGGAAGACACACAACACAATTCTCACACGCTTAGACACTCGAAACTATAGTGATCCTTGTACTCAGCTCATTATCATCCGAAGTTGTAACCATTTTTCTTATATTGAAGTTTGGTGATCGGTAGTTGCCATCACCCGAGGTTTTTTATGCCGGAGATCATACATTGATCAAGGGCTTTTTCCTCGTATAAATCCTCGTGTCACTTGCATATTTCTAACTAAAGTGATCCTTTACTTTTTCAACTAACCAAGCATCATTCCCCATTTACATAGAGTTTGGTTGTATTATCCTTGTGTGATTTTTGACCAAAACACACAGTAGAAGAGCTCATGTTTGATCTTGAGGCCATTATAAACAATGTGGCAAAAAGTTTTGAAAACAGAAAACCAATTAACGATTTCACCGAGATTTTTAGTAAAGAGAGCACCACTTGCCCCACGGTGGGCGCCAAATTGTTTTGGTCAAAAATTACCGAAGCAATTAAGTGATCAAATTAGTTAAGTGAGGTAGTGTGCTAAAAAGTGTGTTGAAAATATGCTGGTTATGTTCTTTGGAAAAACAGTGTTCAGGATACGGCTCAGGATATTGAGCTGTATCTACGATCAAACAATGAGCAAAAAGGTAAAGTAAATGACACGAGATGTACGAGGAAAACCCTTGATCAATCTAGATCGCCGGCATAAAACCTCGGGAGCTGACAATCGCAGCTGCCTAGTTCTTCTTATTGCTTTAAACTTCAGGATACAGTGCAGGATATAGATCAGATCGCTAAGTGTTACAACGAATTTGTGAAAGTTGCGAGAGAGCAAGTGTTGAGAGTGTAGAGAGTGTGATTGTGATGTCCTAGTTGATCTGATATACCCACCATTTATAGTAACGAATTACAAACTAAAATTCCTATAAACATGGGATGCTCCGAATATTCCAATGTTAACGTTGTAGACCGAGTAATGCAGCTTCAACGGCTTCTTGTGAACGACTTAGACCGAGTCTTCAGTAGAAAAGGTCTTCATGAACGTTGCTAGCTTCTAACCCACGTACCTGCATTCAATCCGTTAGTGATCCTGAGGATACCATTCAGGATGTTACCAATATCCTGAGTCAGCATCCCGGATGTAAACAGATACAATATAAACAAGATATATATCAAGATATTTTCCAGGATATGGGCTCAGAATTTCACCCATAACAGTTGTAATACATTTTCTTGTTTAATCTGAGTTGGTGATCAGTAGTTTCCATCACCCGAGGTTTTTTATGCCGGAGATCAACTCTTGATCAAGGGCTTTTTCCTCGTATAAATCTCTGTGTCACTTGTTCATTACATTTCAGAGTGATCCTTAATATTGTTCATTGATTCAAGCATCACACCTCACACATAAAGATTTGGTTGCATTATCTTTGCTTGATTTTTGACCAAAACAGTGATAATTAAAAAGAAGAAAGTAGAAGATATAGGGCGAAGATAGCTAACTATGAGAAATACTAGCCTTGAAAGCTGCATAAGGTCACATTACATCTCTATAACGTCAGAAAAATACATCTGTTAAGATCAAAGGATCCTAACAGCTATATTTTTGGGGACAATTGTTGTGGGTGGAATTTTCTTACCTATATCCCGAAATTATATCCTAACTTTATATGTCTATTTTCGCTGCCAGTAAACTGGACCTTGATATTGGTAACATCCTGCGAGGGTATCCTACGTGCTGTTAACAATTTGCTTTGGCTGCAAAGTACAAACGGTCATGAGGCTTGGTCTCCCTGAAGAAAAGGTAAAGGTGGATACAAAAAAGACGTTGGAAGCTTGGAGAAGGGGTTTACAACGGTCAAAAGGGAATATTCGCAGGATCCCGGAATTTTAGCATAATATCCCGGATTTTTAGCACAATTAGTTAATTCTTGTAACTATATAAAGGGGATGCCAGATCCATAGGACACACACTTCAAGTTCACCTACTCATTCACTCTCTTTTCTAGCAGTAATCACGCACTAACACTCATCACTTACAATCATTGTACCACTTAGTAGCGATCTGAGCATTATCCTGCACTGTATCCTGGTTATTCAAGCACTAAAAAGAACAAGGCAGCCGACGATTGTCAGCTCCCGAGGTTTTATGCCGGAGATCTAGATTGATCAAGGGCTTTCCTCGTACATCACGTGTCAACATTTACATTTTTGCTCATTGTTTGATTATAGATACAACTCGATATCCTGAGCTGTATCCTGATAACTGTTTTTGCAAACTAACAAACCAACATATTTTTCACAAAGTATTACTAGCACACTACCTCACAAAACTAATTTGATCACTTAATTGCTTAGGTATTTTTTGACCAAAACAAAGATCTATCGAAAACTCACGCTCTCCAAGCTCTATAACACAGCCTCTAATCACTTCATTGGCTTGTACTAGCTTTCCATTAGCAAGTTCTATCGAGTACGGGACTTCTAACTTACTTGCTATTATGGGTGAAATTCTGAGCCCATATCCTAACACTATATCTTGATTTTATGATAGCTGATTACGATCAGGATACCGGACCAGGATATTGGTAACATCCGGAGGCAGTATCCTGACTATTACTAATAATTTGCTTGTAAACGTTGGTTACAAGGGACTAACGTTCATGAGGACCAAGTCATCCTGAAAACCCGCTCAAATTGGTTAGGATAAGGACGTTGGTGGCGGAAAAATAGCTCTTGTAACGGACAGCATTGAAGAAAGGCGTATTTTATGGATGTCGGTCAAAGATATTAATGTTGTAACGGTAATAGGAGCTTAAATCCCGGAGTTATAGTTAATGTGCGCGTGGAAAACGAGTTGAAACAGCCCCCAACGTTCAGAAAGGAAAGTATCCCGGAATAATAGGGAATATTCTCAGTATCCCGGATTTTTAGGATAGTTTGTTATTTCTTGTAACTATAAATAGGAGTGCCGGATCATAGGAATTCACACACTTTCGAGCTCTCATACTCGTACACTCTCATTTCTAGCTGCAATTACACTCTAACACTCACAATTCACAATCATTGTAACACTTAGATTTGATCCGAGAATTATCTTGCATTGTATCCTGGTTATTCAAGCAATAAGAAGAACAAGGCAGCCGACGATTGTCAGCTCCCGAGGTTTTATGCCGGAGATCTAGATTGATCAAGGACTTTCCTCGTACATCACGTGTCAACCTTTAGATTTTTGCTCATTGTTTGATTATTGATATAGTCTAATATCCTCGGACTATATCCTGAAACTGTTTTTGCAAACTAACAAACCAACATATTTTTCACAAAGTATTACTAGCACACTACCTCACAAAACTAATTTGATCACTTAATTGCTTCGGTAATTTTTGACCAAAACAATTTGGCGCCCACCGTGGGGCAAGTGGTGCTATTTCTACCAAAAGCTTTTGCAAAATCATTACTTGGTTTTCTATTTTCAAAACTTTTTGCTACACCATTTTCAATGGCCTCGAGATCAAACATGAGCTCTTCCACCATGTCTGCTACAACCTCTACAACAATTGGTTTGGTGCTTCCACCACCTCCTCCGAGAACGCAAGCCTCTTCACAGGGAACTAAAATTCATGTCGCTCAGGATGTAATCCCCGCTCGCAATATTTAGGATCCACTCCTGTTTTGGACTCTAATGAAGAAATTCTAACTTTGTTTGGTAGTATACAGGAACAGATGAGGCAACAACAAGAGACCAACCAAACGCTGATGAGAGAGATACAACTCTTGAAATCCAGCTCAAGCGGGCCCGCTGAGGATACTGTCACTCCCTCGCAGCCCATAGCTTTGAACTTCAGTTCTGCAGTATATACTGAGGACCAGGATATTGTCCAGGATATGGACATAATCCTCAAACTGGTAACTTACATAATAATGTTAATAGTCTTGCTACTAACAATCTTGGATCTTCACAGGATACAAGTGTGACATCAGCGATAACCAGAGAGCTTCAAAAGTCAAAGGATATGATATCAAGTGTGCCTGGGATAGTGCAGACTATACCGGAAGTATCCCGGGATAGTCGCAACATATCCCGCTTTGCTCACCCCATTTGTGATGCAGAAATCCCAAAGAGATTCTAGACTCCTAACATGAAGCTGTATGATGGGACGACGGATCCTGAGGAGCATATTGCCCATTATAGGGAGAGGATGGAGATTAACCCTATCCCGTCGGATCTTATAGAAGCATGCCTGTGCAAGGGTTTTGGTTCTACCTTAACAGGATCAGCCCTAAAATGGCTCTTAAATGTTCCTTCTCACTCAATTACATCATTTGCTCATTTAGTGAATTTATTTAATAGTCAATTTTCTTGTCGTCGAAGTTTTGAGAAACTAACCAGTGATCTTTACAGGATAACTCAAGGACCTTAGGAGTCCTTGAGGGATTATGTGAACAAATTTAGCCGAGAATCCTTAGATATCCCGCATCTTGATGTTGCAACAGCTGTGCAGGCCTTCAAGATGGGATTACAAAAAGATTCTCAATTTTACCAGGATCTTGTAATGAATCCCTGCAGGAATCTGGACGAAGATCGTAACAGGGTTTTAAGATATATTCGACTGGAGGATGACAAAAAGACGCAAGAGAGGATGAATTCATCCACAACCTATGAGTCAACCAACAGGAAATCAGAATCCTCGTACAAACCATATCGCTCTAAGCCATATGGCAGGAATGACAGCAAAAAAGTGAATGCTGTTGAAGATGAGGATCCTGAGGAGTATCCTGAGTTGTCTGAATATTGTTTCTCTGTTAATATACTTGAACTGATGTATGCTATGCAGGGTTTAGGAGACTAAGCAAGGTGGCCCCGGAAGAATCAACAACAAGCTGATTGGAAGGATAAGTCCAAATGGCGTGCCTTCCATGAGGATTTCGGGCATGTTACTGAGGATTGCATTGCTTTGAGGAAAGAAATAAGCTATCTCTTGAGCAAGGGATATCTGAAGGACCTCCTGGGGAAAAAGAAGAATAAGGGTCAGGATCCTGAGAAGGATCCTGAGCGAGCAGCATTACCTCCCGCGGATGCCAAAATAATTAACTTTATTTCAGGAGGATCCGACATTTGCGAGACGTCGTATTCTGCAGCGAAAAGGCACGTGAAGGAAGCTAAGGCAGAGAGGGGAGATAAGCCAACCAGGATGTCAACCCTCACGACTGATAAAGTGATCACGTTCGGTAGTGATGACAGGGATACTGTCCAGGATCCTCACCATGATGCTCTGGTAATAACGTTATATGTTGCTAACCATTTTGTGCGCAGGATACTGGTGGATAATGGCAGCTCCGTCAACATAATTCAGCTGGAGACATTGAAGAGGATGAATGTATCCCCGATGGATATTACTTCGAAATCCACTGTGCTCGTTGGGTTCAGTGGAGAAGCCAGGAATACCGTGGGAAAGATAATGTTGCCCGTGTATGTTGAAGGGGTCAACTTAATGCAACGCTTTTGTGTCATGGACTCCTTATCCTGCTATAATATTATATTGGGTAGGCCCTGGATCCATGATATGAAGGCTGTGCCGTCAACCTATCATCAATGCATCAAGATCCCTACCCCTTGGGGAGTAGTCAAGGTGGAAAGTGATCAGCAGGAAGCAAAGGAGTGTTATTCTTCTTCGATGAAATCCTCGACAAAGCCTAGTGCAGCATAGAAATTAAAGATGCGAGCCCAGGATATCATGGAGGCTTCAGAACAGGATGTAAAGAAAATTATCCTGGATCAGGATAATCCGGATATCTCGGTGCTCGTGGGGACCAATATCCCTCAGGATATTGAAAATCAATTGACTAACTTTTTGAAATGCAGGATGTCAACATTCGCGTGGAAACACGGGGATATGACAGGTATTTCCAAGGATATTATAACTCATAAGCTCGGAATTGATAGGTCTTTTAAGCCTGTCCAACAGAAATGAAGGAAGTTTGCTCCAGAACGAAACATAATTATTCAAGAAGAGGTTGAAAGACTATTGAAGTCCAAGATTGTCACACCCCTAATTTCCACATGTCACCGGTGGGCCCGGTGGGGGATTACGTGACGTAGTTGATATCATCATATGTCAAACAACACAAATTATAATGCACAGCGGAAGCAAATGAAAATAGATTTATTTCAACTATTAATTGTAATATCAAGTATCACAACCAGTCAAAATAGATCCACAGGCGGATCGAAGAAAAAGAAAGAAATTGTTCAACAGATATATGCATCCCAAAAGCTTGCGAGACTCTTCGATGCTAAGGAGAAACCAGCCTATTGCGTATAGCACCTGCACTTAATCTTTTTGAGGAAAATACGTCAGTTTGCACTGGTAAATATAATTTAACTGACTCATTTTGAAAACATTTGAAAAATTGGTTTTAAATGCACAAGGCACAAAACATCTTTATAACTTGGGAATAATTAAACAGAGTTAAACTTGTAAAAGATTTACATGTTTGTTAACCGTTCAGTCGCCCGAGTCGTATCGGGTTTAAGGTTAAATGACACACCACATGGTATAAGTCCGCGGCGGGAAGCCAACGTTAATACCTTAAAAATAATGGACATAATACCGGGTGTATGCCTACACCCAGGTGTCAAGGTCGTGGCCAAAAATGATGCCAAGGATATCCGGGACATGGTCATTAAGCTCCCAAAGGCATAAAAACAAACAACACCAAGTTTTTAAACGGGTCCCATTGATAATACCCAACTACTAATGAGATGGGGTCAATCGCCCGACCAAGCGGTATTTTATATACCGTACCCCCAAGCCCGTATAAGGGAAAATAAGTTAAAAGTATTTACCTGAGCAAGTATAACCACAAATTCAAAAATGCACGTGTCTTTTACTGGGCTCCTATTCTGGAACGAAGGTTATAATAACCTATTAGAATCCTAACGGGTCTTTTAACGTAGCCTAAGCTTAGACCGGTTAGTTTCGAAGAATAAATATGGTTTAATCGCGAGGAATGCGAAAACCGGGAAGGAATGTGATTTAGACCCTACAAGCTTGGATACTTGTATAATATGGGTAAACTAAACACATTCTGAATTTTGGGACTTAGATGATATGGTTTGACCCGTTTCGGCTAATATGCGTGAACTAGTCACATAAGCCGATCCGAACGCGAAAGTGCGTAACAAGTAACCATATAAGTCATATGCAAGTTTCTTGAGATTATATGCACCAAATATATTGTAATATCAGTAAGGTATGTCCAAATATGCCCCAAATGTTTTTATTCGCCAATTACGCCTCATAAGGGCATTTTGGTAATTTTACATAGGCTAAAAGGGTAAAAAAACGGAAAATCTGAGTTCCAAACTTTAGTCTACTGTTATAATATATATTTTTATAAAATATATCAGTAGGTATTAAACCTTTTATATATAAACTCGTTTTGACATATACTATGTCGTAAAAATGCCTAAAAAGGCGATTTGGAGTCATTTCCGGGTTCTAAAAGGAAAGCTGATATTTTTATATTTCCAGAAGGCTCAAAATATCATATTTAATATAACAAATCAGTAGAAAAAGGTTTGGGGTCAAAAGGTTATGTAAAACTCATTTTATGACCGTAAAGGGTAAAACCAGCATAAGCCGAAATAAGCTTAGAACCTCTAGTTATGCTCAGCCTAAAAATGAATAAAAATATTTAAAATTCCCAAAATATTATTATATAACAGTGGGTATAAAGTTTTGGTATAAAATTTGGGTTTAGATAGGTTATGTGCTAAATACGCTAATTATTTATTAAGAAAGCTTCTAATTACGCTAACGGGCATAACTCTTAATCTAGACCTCAAACTGATGTCAAATTTTGGGGACAACTTTATATTTCAGTAACTAAGGTGTCTACCCTTTTTCATTTTCAAAAATTAAAATTTTTGGACATTCGGGCATAATGGTCAACATACGGGCATTTAACGGAAACATGCATATGAACAAGATATCTAATGAACCACATTGTATGATCACAGGAGGATATACTAACATGTTAATAGGTTCAAAAGAAGCTCTAAGGTATTTTTAATCTTAACTAAAACGGGTCAGAACTGAAAGTCAAAGCGAAAGTCAAACTATGCGACTTTTGGTTCCGAACCGGGTCTAAACAGAAAATTGTCGAGTTGAACATGTTGGAACATGTTCTTATACTTATTACCAAGTTATATTAATGTTCAAACAGGTTACATACAACCTACATTGCTAATTATGCGTTAATTCGAAATTAAGCATTCTGTTGACTTTTTATAATTAGCTTTGACTCGACAATTAGCATGCTTAGAGTGGGAATCTGGAAACACCCTTTTAAGGGTCTGTTACCCACTTAATTACCTTCCTAAAGGTATCTTTAATTCGTGATTAGACAAAGCACATTATGCTTAATCACGAAGTCAAACCTTAATTACGACGGTTTGACTTTTACTTAATTAACTAAGCTAGAAAGGATTAAAGATGGTTAAGGACACTTACAAGAGTCCTAAGATGGATTAGAGAGCCTAAGAAAAGGTGTTGGTGACCAGAGGAGCTCCAGAAAGTCTTTAGCCAAATGTTCCAAATGAGCAAGTTTCAAAGAACACACTTGAACTCTTTATATAGTGAACTAGATGCCTTAGGATCTTGCCAAGCAACTCTAGGATAGTTACAAGATCATCCCAGATGTCCCTAAGGGTCTATATACTGCCTAGGAAGCCCATAGAATCGGAAATTTACGTTTTAAGTCGGTTAAATGCATTGGACAGGCAGCTGTCCAAAACTCACTGCCAGCGACGGTCTTACGAACCGTAAGCTTGAGGCCTTACGGTCCGTAAGGACCTCTTGCAGACCGTATGCTACATGATTTGCGGTCCGTAACAGACTTTACTGAAACGTGGTTCAGGTGCCCACCTTACGGACCGTAAGCCTAGGGCTTTGCGGTCCGTAACCGATCCATGCGGAACATTCCCAGGTACCCTGCTTACGGACCGTAAGCCAAGGGCCTTGCGGTCCGTAAGCGATGGCCAGAAGACAAAAGTTTTGCAACTTTTAAGTCTTGACCATGCAACCACAATACCCGAAACATGCTATCTCTTTTCAGATGTGGGGCTTTCAAGACCAGCCATTGCATGCCTTACTTCTTCTTACATGTTCCCCATTCATATCAACCTATTAAGGGACTTGTATGTTGACGGAGATTCAAAGAAATGAGTCTTGGAATTTTATAGAAATTGGCCAAGCTTATAACAATTCTTATTTATAAGAATTTTATTAAATTTATGAGTAGTAACAACCTATAATTCCATAGCCCTTAATAAAGATGGAACTTTATTTATTCAAGAGCAACCGGTTATCGAATGAGATGATCATCAATTGATTTAAGGATCTTGGGATTTATAAAATTTGGGTCGGTCAGAGGTGATTTAATAACGTGTCGCCCTTGGGTCGTTCAGAGGTATTTTAAATAACATGACGCCCCTTTTTATTAGAAATCCTACCACATATCTCTTTATTAAATCCGGTTTTTCTGACATGTCTGTCACGGAGGACACGTGTCTTTATTCAATTGGACAGGAATTTTCGAGGTGTTACATCCTCACCCCCTTAAAAGAAATCTCGACCTCGAGATTTACTGAAACAATTGTGGGTAGTTCTCCTTCATCGTGGATTATAACTCCCACGTATAATGAGGACCTCTGCGGCCCTCCCATCTTACCTTGACAACGGGTACGTGCTTCCTTCGAAGCTTCTTTACCTGTTGGTCCTCAATCGACACAGGTTTTTCTATAAACTTCAAGCTTTCATCAATATGCACATCTGTATGTGGTATGACTAGCGATTCATCAGCCAGACACTTCTTCAAATTGCAGATGTGGAACACATTGTGAATACCACTAAGCTCTTCTGGTAAGTTCAACTTATAAGCCACTGATCCTACACATTCGATGATTTCGAATGGTCCAATGTATCTTGGGCTCAACTTACCTTTCTTGCCAAATCTCATTACCCCTTTCCAAGGTGATACCTTGAGCAAAACCTTATCGCCTATCTCAAACTTGAGGGACTTTCGCTTACCATCGGCATAGCTTCTTTGCCTATCACGGGCAGCTTTTAGGTGCTCAGTGATTTGGGTAACTTTGTCAGTCGTCTCCAGGACTAATTCGGGTCCTGATACTTGAACGTCTCCTACCTCTGCCCAACAAATGGGTGTTCTGCACTTCCTACCGTATAGTGCCTCAAAAGGCGCAACCTTAATGCTGGTGTGGTAGCTATTATTGTATGAGAACTCGATTAGAGGCAGGTGTCTATCCCAACTTCCTCCTAGGTCTATCACACATGCACGAAGCATGTCCTCCAGGGTTTGAATAGTACGCTCGCTTTGTCCATCCGTCTGAGGATGATAGGCTGTACTAAAATTCAGTTGCGTACCCAGAGACCTTTGGAAACTTTTCCAGAAGTGTGATGTATATCTGGTATCCCTATCAGAGATGATGGATACTGGTACGCCATGCAGGGATACTATCTTATCCATATACAGTTGGGCTAGCATGTCAGAACTGAAAGTTTCTCTAATGGGTAGGAAATGAGCTGACTTAGTCAGTCGATCAACTATCACCCAAATAGTGTCATTTCCCTTCGGCGTTCTAGGTAACTTGGTAATGAAATCCATTGTTACCATTTCCCATTTCCAAGTGGGAATCTCAGGCTGTTGCAGCAAACCTGACGGTTTCTGATGCTCAGCTTTAACTTGAGCGCACGTTAGACATTTAGCCACATGGGTGGCTATAGACTTTTTCAAGCCTATCCACCAGTAATTTGCCTTTACATCCTGATACATCTTGTCCGCTCCAGGATGGACGGAATATTTGGAACTGTGGGCTTCCTTTAGGATGACGTCACGAAGACCTCCAAAAATAGGAACCCATATTCTTCCATTCAACCTCAGGATTCCGTCTTTGCCATAGGATAACTGTTCTTCAGTCACTCCTAGCTTCTCATTAGGGTAGTTAGCTTCTAGCACTGCTTCCTTCTGTGCAGCTAACAACCTTTCATGCAGACTATTCCTGACCTCAATGCTTTTAGCATTGATTCTGATTGGCTTTATCCTTTCCTTCCTGCTTAGGCCATCTGCGACTACATTGGCCTTGCCGGGATGGTATCTTATTTCACAATCATAGTCATTTAGAGTTTCCATCCAATGTCGCTGCCTCATGTTCAATTCTTTCTGGTTGAACAGGTGCTGAAGGCTTTTGTGATCAGAATAGATCACACATTTGGTGCATACAAATAGTGCCTCCACAATTTTAGTGCAAATACAACGGCACCCAATTCCAAATCATGAGTGGTGTAATTCTTCTCGTGCACTTTCAATTGTCGCGAAGCGTAGGCAATGACCTTGCCTTTCTGCATCAACACACAACCCATCCCGGTGTGTGATGCATCACAATATACTACAAATTCATCAATCCCATCAGGTAACGTTAACACGGGAGCGTTACTTAATTTTTGCTTCAAAGTATCGAATGACTCTTGCTGCTTAGGTCCCCAATTGAACTTGCTATTCTTGCGAGTCAGCAAAGTTAGGGGTGCTGCAAATCTTGAGAAATTTTCGATGAATTTCCTGTAGTATCCAGCTAAACCTAGGAAACTGCGGATTTCCGTAGGTGTCTTTGGCTCCTACCAATTCATGACAGCTTCAACTTTTGCGGGATCCACTTGGATACCATGCTCGCTAACCACATGTCCAAGAAATTGGACTTCTCTCAACCAAAACTCACATTTGGAAAACTTTGCATACAGCTTTTCTTGATGAAGCAGCTTTAGAATACTGCGGAGGTGCTTCTCGTGATCAGCTTTACTCTTGGAATAAATGAGAATGTCGTCAATGAAGACGATGACGAATTTATCCAAGTAAGGTTTGCAAACGCGATTCATGAGATCCATGAATGCGGAAGGTGCATTTGTGAGCCCGAAAGGCATCACTAGGAACTCGTAGTGGCCATAACGAGTCCTAAACGCAGTCTTGTGCACGTCTTCTTCCTTAACCTTCAACTGATGATATCCCGATCTCAGGTCGATCTTGGAGAAGTAGCTTGCCCCTTGAAGTTGATCGAATAGATCGTCGATCCTGGGTAGAGGATACCTATTCTTAATGGTAACTTTGTTGAGCTCTCGGTAATCGATACATAGACGCATCGAACCATCTTTCTTCTTGACGAATAAAATCGGTGCTCCCCAAGGAGACGAGCTAGGTCTAATGAAACCTTTGGCTAGCAAATCATCTAGCTGCGTTCTCAATTCCTTCATCTCCGTTGGTGCTAGCCTATAAGGCGCTCTAACAATAGGTGCAGCTCCAGGAACGATATCAATTTTGAATTCCACTTGCCCGTCTGGTGGCAAACCAGGCAGTTCTTCTGGAAAGACTTCAGGGTATTCGGATATAACGGGGATATCTTCAATCTTGGGCTTTTGCTCATCAATGGTTACCTGTGCCATATAGATAACACAACCATTCTTCAAACATTGGGACGCCTTGAGCATAGACATCTGCTTAGGCAATCCATGACGCGTATCTCCTTGAATGGTGAGAGACTCACCAGATGGAGTCTTGATTATTACTTGCCTTCTACTGCATACGATCTGGGCTTGGTTATGCGATAACCAATCCATACCCAATACTACATCGAAACCTGCTAATTTGAAGGGTAATAGGGATAGAGGAAAAGAGTGGTTCCTAATGGATATAGCGCATCCATGTAACACAGTCGAGACTGTTTCTAAGGTACCATCTGCTAACTCTACCTCATACTTTGCACTAAGGGCTTTAACAGGCAATCCTAACAGCTCACAGAATTTACTATCCACAAAAGACTTATCTGCCCCAGAATCAAACAATACTCTTGCGAAAACGTCATTAATGAGAAACGTACCAGTTATGACGTTATCGTTCTGGATGTCTTCTTGAACATTCATTTGAAAGACCCTGGCATTGGTCTTCTTTCCTTCTTCCGCCTTCTTGGCATTCTTTGGGCAGTTGGTCTTGATGTGCCCTTTCTCATTGCAACTGAAACAAGTTGCATCTTTTAACTTCTTGCATTCAAGAGTCTGGTGTTCAGAAGACTTGCATATCCCACACATCTTGGGCTGGGATTTCTGCTCGAACCTGCACCTTCCAAAATGGTGCTTTTGACAGGTCTTGCACTTGGGCTTATCGCCCGACCGATGCTCGTTCCTCCTGGCCTCAGAGCCTTTCTTACCGTCATGGTTTCCCCTATGTTTCTTGCTCGATCTACGTGAATTATCATCTTCACGTTTCCTCTTGTCAGACTCAACATTTCTCAAAGCTCTCTGTCTCGCTGCATCCTGAGTGAGAGACAGAGATAAGTCGGTGACAGATCGGAATGTAACAGGTCGCGAGGCTTTCACACTGGCCTTGATTTCTAGGGCCAAACCTCCAATAAAACGCGCGATCCTTTTTGATTCAGGGGTTACCAGATAAGGTACCAATCTGGATAGGGTGTTGAAACTGGTGAGGTATGCTTGGCAATCAAGGTTCTTCATAACCAAAGATAGAAAATCGGATTCAATATGTTCAACCTCATGCTGAGGGCAGTAGTTTTCCTTGATAAGAGCAACAAACTGCTCCCAAGACATACTGTACAGGGTAGCTTTTCCAGAAGCCTGGATCAATGCTCCCCACCAGGCTAGAGCCTCACCTTTGAAAGACTGGGATGCAAACTTAACCATATCCCTCTCAGCACATCCACTGATGTCTACCACTGTCTCAATCTCATCAAGCCATGTCATACAGTCAACTGCCCCTTTCTCCCCTGTAACTCTCGAGGTTTACATGACACAAAATACTTATACGTGCAACCCTTAGCACGTGGGGCTTCATCAATCACAAGCTTCTTGGGGTGAACACTGTTTTCATTTGAGGAATGACGATCCTCATCTTTCTTAGGTTTGGGAGGAATAGGTGGCGGCTTGTTGCGAATCTCAGAATGATTCTTTGGTTTCGTATGTGGTGCAGACAGAGTTCTACTGTGGGTTTCACTGTACTCATTGTACTGTCGCGCTAAGGCTTTCTCAACCGCTTCATTCACAATCGCTTTCAACTCGGCACTAGTCACTAGGAACTTTGCATCATCACGGTTCTCAACCGGATGGCTATTGGCTTCCTCTGATCTGGTCATGTAGCTTCAACGCTACATATAATTAATAGACACGATTTTCACTTAAAGGCTCCTTATAGTATTTTATGTTTTATTAACCAAGGTTTTAGATTGCCATTTTAGGTTAATTTATTAAAACATTAGGATGTTGTTATTATCCTATAATACTCTTATTATTAGCACACAAGGCCTAGTCACAAGGACAATTAGGATATTTAATAACCAAGATTTTACAGTATCTAGGTGTTTTAGGTCGAATCATAGTTCTCTATCATTAATTAACAGGGAGTCATAAGCTACCACTGTCCTTAGTCACGGAGGACATTTAATTATTGCCCACAGGCACTTCACTTTCAAAGAAGTGGTTAAATAATTTTAAGGGAATTTAAAATTAACCCAAATATACATGGCCTGTGTGACTTTACTGATTCACAATTTGCCAAGAGCATTAACATACTAGATGTTAATGATTGGAATCTATTATGTGGGTTATACCATCTTGGCCAGGTTTGAATAACACAAAGGCTAGGTTTTACCTCTAAGATTCTTTTAGTAATTAACGCAGAATAATCCTAAATTGAGATGTTAATTATGGATCTTAACCTAATTATGGAACTACCATCTTGGCCTTGTTTTATAAAGCTAGGTCTTGGTTCATTTTAGATTTTACCAATTAATTATAATGGCAGATCCTTTTAAATATTTCATTTATTTTTTTCATATTTTATGCATGCAATTAATAAAATGAAAACTTAATTAAATCATCTCACGATATTGTCTTAAACCAGTACAATAATTGCCCAAACGGGACTTCTATTAAAAATAAATAAAAATGCCCACGCAGGGGCGGGAAAACAAGAACAAACCCACGCAGGGGTTAACTAACCAAACTTGCTCACGCAGGAGCGAAATACAAACCACAAGCTCACGCAGGAGCTGAATACTGGAATAACAAGTCCACGCAGGGACTGAATGACAACATAAATAAAATAATCAGGGTTTTCAATGACCCCTCCTCTTCGACTTCCCCTTAAGCAAGTCTGACAGCCCTTTGAAGAAACCTTGCCGCTCTCTGCGGTCTTCACGAACTTCTTGTTCAACTTGGTTTAGCCTCTCAAGGATTTCCTGCTGAATCTGGGGCTGTGGCGGCTGATACACCGGTGGAGGAGGTGGCTGATGCTGGTACCCATAAGTCGGGTAACCAGTAGTCCATGGCCCTCCATATGGTCCTTCAGGATGAAGGGCATTGTAGTCCCGAGCTACTTGATACGGATCTACCTCCGCATAACCTTAGTTGTAGTTGTAGTGGGTGTGCGCCGGATGCTCGAATGGGTTGTATGCTGCTGACCCAGCATACGCAAGAATCGGGTTATCGAAACCCAAAGGTGGTACCACAGGTACTGAGTTAACATCTGGTATAGGGCTTGACGGACCACCATCATATGGGTCCTCTTCCTCCTGAAGTGGCGGATAATGGCTGCCACTTGATGGCTGGGGAGTACTGATTCGAACTCCACCTCGCACAGACATCCGTGCGTTCGACCTTCTTCGCCTCGGTGGCTCCGGAGGCGGCTGCTGTTCCACTGGCGGTGGTGGCGGCGGCGTGACTGCCACAAACTGTTGACCCACCGAAGGATCCTGTTGCTGCTGATGATGCGAGTGTTCAGACGGGGTGAAATACCAGTCAATGTTTCGGAATCTCTCCTCGTAGCTGTCTGGACCGCGATAAGGCGATCCGTGAAAAGATGATCCGTCAGAGATCTCTATCGGGTGGTTGGGTGTCCCCGTAGCAGGCTCCATAGGGTCAGTATCCTCGTCCATATCGTTATCCCCGGAGAAGTGGTCTTCCGGTCCAAGTGGGTTAAAACCCACGGGTTCTGGCAGAAGGTTAGCCGGGTTAAATCGGCTTTGAAAAACAGGGGTCGGGTCGCCAAAAGAATGGTGAGAATTGGATCTCTGAAGAGGTATGAAAGCTGGCGGCTAGTTGTTGGGCTCGTTTTCAGAATGGGGCCCAAATGAGTGTTGGTACGAAGGAGAGGAGCTAAGGGATACTGATCGCCTTCCGGGTTCGACATAGAGCCTCCATGGCTCTTGCGGGCTGGTACTCATGGTGATGGAAGGAGTACGTCGATGCCACGGCCCGGCCTCGTGATCATGTCCTGACACGGGTCCTTTGCCTCTACCGCGAAGGAATCTGGGTGGCATGATGACCTGCATACGATAATCAGACAACAACAACAACATAATAAAGGACTCAAAAATAAAACAAACAGAGTTTGTCCTATGTTCGATGTCTAGACTCGGAACTCGAAGAATGTGCAATTTGTGCACTGAGATTAAACACAAGAGGCTAGTGTCTAATTCACTCAGTGTTGGCTCTGATACCAACCTGTCACACCCCTAATTTCCACGTGTCAACGGTGGGCCCGGTGGGGGATTACGTGACGTAGTTGATATCATCATATGTCAAACAACACAAATTATAATGCACAGCGGAAGCAAATGAAAATAGATTTATTTCAACTATTAGTTGTAATATCAAGTATCACAACCAGTCAAAATAGATCCACAGGCAGATCGAAGAAAAAGAAAGAAATTGTTCAACAGATATATGCATCCCAAAAGCTTGCGAGACTCTTCGATGCTAAGGAGAAACCAGCCTATTGCGTATAGCACCTGCACTTAATCTTTTTGGGGAAAATACGTCAGTTTGCACTGGTAAATACAATTTAACTGACTCATTTTGAAAACATTTGAAAAATTGGTTTTAAATGCACAAGGCACAAAACATTTTTATAACTTGGGAATAATTAAACAGAGTTAAACTTGTAAAAGTTTTACATGTTTGTTAACCGTTCAGTCGCCCGAGTCGTATCGGGTTTAAGGTTAAATGACACACCACATGGTATAAGTCCGCGGCGGGAAGCCAACGTTAATACCTTAAAAATAATGGACATAATACCGGGTGTATGCCTACACCCGGGTGTCAAGGTCGTGGCCAAAAATGATGCCAAGGATATCCGGGACATGGTCATTAAGCTCCCAAAGGCATAAAAACAAACAACACCAAGTTTTTAAACGGGTCCCATTGATAATACCCAACTACTAATGAGATGGGGTCAATCGCCCGACCAAGCGGTATTTTATATACCGTACCCCCAAGCCCGTATAAGGGAAAATAAGTTAAAAGTATTTACCTGAGCAAGTATAACCACAAATTCAAAAATGCACGTGTCTTTTACTGGGCTCCTATTCTGGAACGAAGGTTATAATAACCTATTAGAATCCTAACGGGTCTTTTAACGTAGCCTAAGCTTAGACCGGTTAGTTTCGAAGAATAAATATGGTTTAATCGCGAGGAATGCGAAAACCGGGAAGGAATGTGATTTAGACCCTACAAGCTTGGATACTTGTATAATATGGGTAAACTAAACACATTATGAATTTTGGGACTTAGATGATATGGTTTGACCCGTTTCGGCTAATATGCGTGAACTAGTCACATAAGCCGATCCGAACGCGAAAGTGCGTAACAAGTAACCATATAAGTCATATGCAAGTTTCCTGAGATTATATGCACTAAATATATTGTAATATCAGTAAGGTATGTCCAAATATGCCCCAAATGTTTTTATTCGCCAATTACGCCTCATAAGGGCATTTTGGTAATTTTACATAGGCTAAAAGGGTAAAAACGGAAAATCTGAGTTCCCAACTTTAGTCTACTGTTATAATATATATTTTTATAAAATATATCAGTAGGTATTAAACCTTTTATATATAAACTCGTTTTGACATATAATATGTCGTAAAAATGCCTAAAAAGGCGATTTGGAGTCATTTCCGGGTTCTAAAAGGAAAGCTGATATTTTTATATTTCCAGAAGGCTCAAAATATCATATTTAATATAACAAATCAGTAGAAAAAGGTTTGGGGTCAAAAGGTTATGTAAAACTCATTTTATGACCGTAAAGGGTAAAACCGTCATAAGCCGAAATAAGCTTAGAACCTCTAGTTATGCTCAGCCTAAAAATGAATAAAAATCTTTAAAATTCCCAAAATATTATTATATAACAGTGGGTATAAAGTTTTGGTATAAAATTTGGGTTTAGATAGGTTATATGCTAAATACGCTAATTATTTATTAAGAAAGCTTCTAATTACGCTAACGGGCATAACTCTAAATCTTGACCTCAAACTGATGTCAAATTTTGGGGACAACTTTATATTTCAGTAACTAAGGTGTCTACCCTTTTTCATTTTCAAAAATTAAAATTTTTGGACATTCGGGCATAATGGTCAACATACGGGCATTTAACGGAAACATGCATATGAACAAGATATCTAATGAACCACATTGTATGATCACAGGAGGATATACTAACATGTTAATAGGTTCAAAAGAAGCTCTAAGGTATTTTTAATCTTAACTAAAACGGGTCAGAACTGAAAGTCAAAGCGAAAGTCAAACTATGCGACTTTCGGTTCCGAACCGGGTCTAAACAGAAAATTGTCGAGTTGAACATGTTGGAACATGTTCTTATACTTATTACCAAGTTATATTAATGTTCAAACAGGTTACATACAACCTACATTGCTAATTATGCATTAATTCGAAATTAAGCATTCTGTTGACTTTTTATAATTAGCTTTGACTCGACAATTAGCATGCTTAGAGTGGGAATCTGGAAACACCCTTTTAAGGGTCTGTTACCCACTTAATTACCTTCCTAAAGGTATCTTTAATTCGTGATTAGACAAAGCACATTATGCTTAATCACGAAGTCAAACCTTAATTACGACGGTTTGACTTTTACTTAATTAACTAAGCTAGAAAGGATTAAAGATGATTAAGGACACTTACAAGAGTCCTAAGATGGATTAGAGAGCCTAAGAAAAGGTGTTGGTGACCAGAGGAGCTCCAGAAAGTCTTTAGCCAAATGTTCCAAATGAGCAAGTTTAAAAGAACACACTTGAACTCTTTATATAGTGAACTAGATGCCTTAGGATCTTGCCAAGCAACTCTAGGATAGTTACAAGATCATCCCAGATGTCACTAAGGGTCTATATACTGCCTAGGAAGCCCATAGAATCGGAAATTTACGTTTTAAGTCGGTTAAATGCATTGGACAGGCAGCTGTCCAAAACTCACTGCCAGCGACGGTCTTAGGAACCGTAAGCTTGAGGCCTTACGGTCCGTAAGGACCTCTTGCGGACCGTATGCTACATGATTTGCGGTCCGTAACAGACTTTACTGAAACGTGGTTCAGGTGCCCACCTTACGGACCGTAAGCCTAGGGCTTTGCGGTCCGTAACCGATCCATGCGGAACATTCCCAGGTACCCTGCTTACGGACCGTAAGCCAAGGGCCTTGCGGTCCGTAAGCGATGGCCAGAAGACAAAAGTTTTGCAACTTTTAAGTCTTGACCATGCAATCACAATACCCGAAACATGCTGTCTCTTTTCAGATGTGGGGCTTTCAAGACCAGCCATTGCCTGCCTTACTTCTTCTTACATGTTCCCCATTCATATCAACCTATTAAGGGACTTGTATGTTGACGGAGATTCAAAGAAATGAGTCTTGGAATTTTATAGAAATTGGCCAAGCTTATAACAATTCTTATTCATAAGAATTTTATTAAATTTATGAGTAGTAACAACCTATAATTCCATAGCCCTTAATAAAGATGGAACTTTATTTATTCAAGAGCAACCGGTTATCGAATGAGATGATCATCAATTGATTTAAGGATCTTGGGATTTATAAAATTTGGGTTGGTCAAAGGTGATTTAATAACGTGTCGCCCTTGGGTCGTTCAGAGGTATTTTAAATAACATGACGCCCCTTTTTATTAGAAATCCTACCACATATCTCTTTATTAAATCCGGTTTTTCTGACATGTCTGTCACGGAGGACACGTGTCTTTATTCAATTGGACAGGAATTTTCGAGGTGTTACAAAGATGATCAGGGAAGTCAAATTTCCCAAGTGGCTAGCAAATGTGGTCGTGGTTCAAAAGAAGAATGGGAAATGGAGAGTTTGTGTAGATTACACAGACTTGAACAAAGCATGTCCTAAAGACCCATTCCCAATGCCTCATATAGACTCGATGGTGGATGCCACTGCCGGTCATGAGATGTTAACCTTCATGGATGCATCCTCAGGATTCTAGCAGATCCAAATGGAACCTTCAGACCAGGAGGATACTGCTTTCATGACACCAACAGGTATTTATTGTTATACTGCTATGCCTTTTGGTTTGAAAAATGCAGGTGCAACGTATCAGAGATTGGTGAACATGATGTTTAAAGACAAACTGGGGGACGCCATGGAGGTGTACATTGACGATATGGTAGTCAAATCTAAGAAGGCTGAGGATCACCTCCAGGATATTAAGGGAGCATTTGATATCCTGGATCAATATAACATGAAGCTAAATCCTGCCAAGTGCCATTTTGGAGTGGGGGCAGGAAAGTTTATAGGATATATGGTGACTAAAAGAGGGATAGAAGCAAGCCCAGAATAGATCAAAGCCATCTTGGATATCAAGTCACCTTCCAACATGAAAGATGTACAAAGATTGACGGGACGAGTAGCAGCATTAAACAGATTTATATCAAGATCCTCGGAAAGATGCAAGGAATTCTACGATATCCCGAAGAAGAATAAGAAATTTAAATGGGGAGAGAAGCATGAAGCAGCCTTGCAGGATTTAAAGCAGTATCTTTCAACTGCACCTCTATTGATGAAGCCCGAGGATGGTGAACCGTTATCGCTGTATGTTGTAGTATCAGGGAATAGAGTAAGTGCTGTTTTGGTAAAGGATCATGAAGATCAGCAGTATCCTGTCTATTATGTTAGTAAAAGTTTATTAGATGCTGAAACTAGATATTCACACTTAGAGAAATTGATATTGGCCCTAGTTATGGCATCAACTAAGCTTAGACATTATTTTGAGACACATAAGATTCATGTTAAAACTAATTATCCTGTTAAAAATGTGCTTTGGAAACCCGAGATGTCAGGTAGAATGGCTAAATGGTCAGTGAAATTAAGTGCCTATGATCTAATATATGTACCTAGAAATGCCATAAAGTCTCAGGCTTTAGCTGACTTTGTGGCTGATTTCAGTAGTGATATTCAAAATGAAGTAGACCTAGAAGTGCAACAACTAGGAGAAAACACAGAATCCTGGACTATATACTGATGGTGCATCAAATGTTAGAGGTGTAGGTTTAGGTATACTACTAAAATCGCCACAGGGGGACATATTACCCCAGGCTATTAAATGTGAATTTCCTGCCACTAATAATGAAGCAGAATATGAAGCTTTAATTGCAGGATTAGAATTGGCTAAGAGCATGAATATCAAGAGTTTACAAGTATTTGTTGATTCCTTGTTAATTACTAATCATTTTAATGGGATCTATGCAGTTAAAGGTGAGAAGTTGATCGAGTATCTTGAAATTCTCAAAAAATTAGCAGGATATTTCGATGTTTTTACACTTGAACAGGTACCAAGAGAAAAGAATGCTGAAGCTGACGCTCTAGCAAACTTAGGATCTACTGTCAGGATACCGGAGGGAACTCAGATACCGTGCACATCTTGTGTCCTACAATGGAACATTTCAAATCTCAGGATAAAGAAGTAGCATGTATCCAGGATCCTGGTGATGGATATCCTGAGAAGGATCCTGAATCCTGGATTGATCCAATTATGAAGTATCTTCAAGAAGGAGATATCCCAAAGGATGCAAATCCTAAGGCTTTTAGGATGAAGGTATCTCGTTTTACTATTATAAATAATATTTTGTATAAGAAATCCCTTGCAGGTCCGTACCTAAGGTGCTTGGAAGATCCTGAAACCAAGGAGGTACTTCAGGATATACACGAAAGAGACTGTGACACCCATACTGGGGGCAGATCTCTGTTCTCGAAGGTGTTGAGAACAGGATATTACTGGCCGACCATGAGAAAGGATGCCGCGGAGTATGCTCGGAAATGCGATGCATGTCAAAGACACGGCAACATCCTGCATCAGCCTACAGAACCATTATATCCTATCACATCCCCTTTGTTGGTGCATACATCTGTCGACTTCGTCTTGTATCGAGTCTAGTATTATAAGTGTTAGATCAGGGCTCGTAGTTCGAGGAAATTAGGGTTTAGATGTGATGTTTGTGCTAATTCCGCTTGAAAGTAACATGTGCAGTTTCAAGCGAAATCAACATTTCTAATTCCGCTTGAAATGCACATTGCCACTTTCAAGCGGAATCACATCACTATATATACCTTTCAAACGAAATTAGTTGCAACAGTTTATGATTTGGATACCGAGGTGCTGCCGGTTTATCCTGTGATTGTATTTGCTGTTATATCAATCAGAAAGTAGTTTAAAGTGATATTCAAGCTGTTTCGAAGTCTATTTCTCTGTTTCCGCCTTTGAAATAGATTAAAACTCCTCTGAACGACTCATTCGGGTCACTACACGATCCTACAAGTGGTATCAGAGCTCAGGAAGAGGAGTTCTTACCGATTCAGCTCAAAATTTCTGTTTTCTACACCTTCTATTCAAAATTAACAAATTTTTACGGTTAAAATCGGCTAATTTTCTCATATATTGTGCGAAACTACGTTTTAACAAATCCTTGAAAGTTTCAGACCTAAATTCAATTTAAAAATGACTAAAATGGACCAAAGTTCTGATTCCGCTTGAACGAACATCTTTGATTCTTTTCGAGATTGAGATTTCGTTTGGCTGATTCCGCTTGAAATAGTCTTTTTTCGCTTCAGTGAGCTATTTCGCTTGAAAAGTTTCAAACGAAATCAGTTATTCTGCTCCAAACTGGTATTCTGCTTGAAATTCAAACGAAATCAAGTGATTCCGTTTGAACTTCTTATTCCGCTTGAAACCTTAATTTCGCTTGAAGTTATTATTTCAGGTTATTTTCGCTTGAAGAGTGATTTCGCTTGAAAAGTGTTGTTTTTGAAAAACGTGTTACCGAATCATAAGTGAAGAATTTTACAACGCATTTGCCACATCCCCGACTACTCCGGCTTCCATTGCTCAAAACATGAATTTTGAAAATGAAACTGGAACAATGCAAAAACCCCCGAAGCTAATGAGCATTGAGGAGTATTACGGATGGAAAGATAGGTTTGAAAACTGGGTTCAAGCTAACCATCTGAGATCTTGGGAATGTATTTTGAAGAAGTATGTTCTACCACGTACAGATCTGCAAGTTGAGAAAGAAATCTCGGAATTCAGTGACAAAGAACGTGACATGTACAAAGCTGAAAAGATGATGATTAGTCTACTTCAGCAAGCCATTAAAGAAGACATCTTTGTATTGCTTCATCATGACAAAACTTCAAAATCAATTTGGGATGCTCTTAAAATCAAATTTGAGGGAAGTGAAAAGATGATTAAAAGTAAAAAGGCATTACTTAAGAAAGAATTTGATCTCTTCACCAATTTGCCCGGGGAAGATACAAAGAAATTAATTGAAAGATATTGCCATTTAGTGCGATCCATGTTAATGTTAAGCATAACCAAAGATCGAGAGGAATGGGTCGACAAGTTAGCTGACGCTTTACCTCAAAAGGAGTGGGGTACTTATTTGATGATCTTAAAGAACACTGGAGTATATGATGGTTTGACGATTTCTCAGTTCATCGAGAAGATTGAGGGTCAAGATCTTGAACAGTAAAAGATTGCGAGGATGAATAATCCGAGTGGTCAACAAGACGTGAAAATGTATTACAAAGGCAGTGTTCAAGAGGTTGAAAGAAGTCCGAAAATACAAATTGCGTTTAGTGCTGGAAACTCATCTGAAAATGTTGAACAAAGTCCTAATAGCAGTAGTGGTTTCTCTTCATACCCACGTGTCAATCCAAAGAGTTCATCATCAAGTTTTCATTCTCAAAGTATAAAAAGTGGTAGTTGTGTAATACAGTGCAACATTGCATTGAATCTTCCAGAAGGTCAAAGCTTTTATGAAGAAATTGCAAAAGATCATATGTCATTACTTGCAACTGTACTACAATCCTATGAAGGTTTGGTTGCAGGGAGGATCGGGAATCCTATGCTGACGAAAGAGGATTACGATCAGATAGACGCTGAAGAAATGGAACTAATGGACATCAAATGGTGTCTAGCTAGTGTCTTGAGGAGAGCAGAAAAGTTTAAGATGATTACTGGAAGAAATGATTTTCTTGATGCACATGTTTCTACTTTAGGTTTTGATAAATCTAAAGTTACTTGTTTTCGATGCAGGGAGAAAGGTCATTTCAAGAGGGAATGCAAGAATAGAGAAGCAAATGAAGCAAAGAATCCATTTGGAAAAGATGACTACTACCGGAAAGCCATATATCAACAAGTTGGTCAACAACAACAACAAGAACCACAAGTGGCTCATGGTAGAAAAGTTATAGAAGATTCTTCAAAGAGAGCATGTTTAGTAAATCAAGAAAATTTTAGCTGGGATAAATACATTTCATCCGACAGCAAAGCATGCCTAATCAATCAAGATGATGAAAGGTTACCTGAAGGTTTTAGCTGGGATATGTTTGTTGATTAAAAAGGAGAGTTTAAAGCTTTCATTGCTAAAATTGTGAAAGAACCAGATATGTTTGTCGGGTGGATGAAAGTGATTGGTGTTAGTGTGAAGGATCAAGAAGGAAAATCTGTTTCATCGGATGAAAGTTCACAAAGTTCAGATGAAAGCTCAGAAAGAGCAACTGTTTTTGATCAAACACCATCTGATTCTAGTTCTTCAGATGATAGTTCTGACAAGTCAATTGAGTTTGATCTATCACCAACTGATGACCGTGATGATGATGAAGAAGAAAAACATATTAATGTTGCAAAAAATCATCTATCTCCTGAAAGTTTTCCATTTTATTTTGCAGATCGCTTGGAGAAGCTAAAGGAGAGACGAGCTGCAAAAGAACAAAAGAAAATGAAGTCTGAAAGTGTTGCTAAAAAAAGATGAGACTGTTCAAAATGAAGAAGTTAAAATTGTTGCTGAGGAGATTGTTGAAACTGAGAAGGTGATTGAAAGTGAAAAGGTTGTTGAAGCTGAGAAAATCAGTGAAGCAGAAAAAATTGTGGAAGTCATCAAGCCTTGCTCAAAGTGTCTAGAATCTTGCAAGGAATGTGCAGCTAAAGATGAAAAGTTGGCTGAGTTTGAGAAGATGAAGGAACAATTACTGTTCAATCTCAATTATGTGAAGGAATCTTATGATGTATTGAATAGAACAGTAACTGGTCTTCAAAAGACAAATTCTGAGAGAGAAGACGCTTTGACAATGATGAATGCAACGATGATGATAAAACAAAAAGCTATAAACTATTACATTGAGGAATGTGCCAAGCTGAAACAAGAGTTGGAGACTGAGAAAATTGAGAATGAGAGAATCAGACGCTTATTACAGAGTTATTCTAGTTCTGATTATCTTATTGATCGAATTTATCCAACTGTTGCAGGTTTTGAAGCATTTCAGGATGAGAAGCCAAAGAAGAAGGATACTGGTAAGAAACCAAGTGTTACCTATAACAAGTGTCCGCCTCCGATCTGGGAAGGTTATTCTCCCAGAAAACCAAATGAGGAGCAAGTCCAAAAGGCAGTCAATATAAAACTGAAGTCTGATATAACCAATGAATTACCAGAAAACATTGATGTCACTTACACATCGTCTGACACTGATCATGAGTCTGAGTTAATAAAAAGGGTGGTCGATCAGGTGTTGGATACGGATGAGGAGTCTGAGTCAAAGTCTGAGTCCAGAGGTTCAAGTTCGTCAGTCAACAGTCCAAAATCGTCGGTTAAAAGGGTTTATAGTAAAGAGTTTTTGCTATCAAAATCTAATTTGAATGAGGAAACATTTGAAGTTGCATACACTTTGAATGATTCTGACAAATTATATTCTGATAAAGAATTTCCAATAAGAAGTGTTAGAATTGAAATGATTAAAAAGGTTTTCAAAATGGTAGAAATTAATATTTCTGAAATAAAAGATTTAAATCTTACTAAAAAACCTAAAAAATACACTTCAAGAGTTCAACAGCGATTAAACAAGAAAATGGGTTACAATTCTGGTTCTGGTTTTCAAAAGAAACCAAACCATAATGGTAATTTCAAAAAGAAAGGTCTTGGTTTTATTCCACCTGAAAATTATAAAAATTAGAAAATTTTTAAAACAAAGACAAAATTTGTTTCAGGAGGAAGTGCTGAAGAAGAACAGAAGAAACCTTTCTGGAGACAATCAAACCAGGAGTTTCTTGCTGAGAGGAAAGGGACTGGAGTTTTTCATAGAAAAGAGACTAGAACCTGTTACAAGTGCAATGAAGTTGGTCACATTGCATGGGACTGTTCTCAAGCTACTAAGACAAAGCAGGGAGTCTCTGAAAAACTTAAAGAAAAAGTTGTTGATGTTGAATCACCAACTGAAAAGTTGAAAATTTTTGAAATTTCAACTTATGAAGTTGGTGAATGTTCAAAGAAATTTTTTTACAAAAAGAGAGCCAAAGACAACCAAATGTGGGTTGTTAAGAAGTTTGATGAAAAATCAGGCGATGATTCTAGTTCCACAAAGCCAGAAGAGCCACATGTTGAGGTTAAAGAAGAGAAATCAGTACCTTCAGTGAATGATGATAATTTTCCATCATTGAAGGATGGAAAGTTTAAGCAAAAAATTGTAAAGTTGAGATCTCGAATCAATTCTATTCTGAGAAGAAAGAATTTGATGTTGAGAAAGCATTCAATGGAAGTGTGAAAAAGATTTTTGAGAAAATGGTCGAGGGAAAGGCCAAAGGGGTTAAAGATTTTTATGCTACAAAGAAGGCAACTTATAACCCAACTGAATCAGAGTTAAAATCACCCAAGGTTGGTCAGACTTGGGTGGAAATTCTTTTTCCTTAAAAATCTGACTTGCCGGAGCTCCCAAGTTTGTAATCGTGGAGCAGGAATCGACATCATTCTTGAAAAAAATTGATTTTATGAATGAATCTTAAAGTTGTGAAAAATTTTACAGGTTGAAGACTTGCCGGAACTCACAGGTTGGTAAGTGTGGAGTAGGAATTGGCATTTTTTCTTGAGAAATTCACGAAAAGTGATTTTGTCTTACAAGTGGTACAGATGGTAATTTTTACAAGTGATTCGTCAAGGTCATTAATTTGAACTTGATGTAATCCTCATACATGTAGTTAAAAATGGACAATGTGATGAGTTTACCCCGAACCTATAAGTGGTTAAAACAAAACTTATTTTCCGGAAAAACCATTTTGATTAAAACAAACTTGAGTGTTTTGAAATCTTAATGGGAAAATAGTTTGTTGAAAGGGGGAGTTCTGATTGTTTTTGCCTAGTGAATGGCAAATTGAAGCGATTCGATATCAGTTGTCATTTTTCTTGTACAGTTTGTTCTCAATTTTCTTTAAATGTGTTTGCATTTTAGGGGGAGTAAAAATTTCAGAAAATCCAAAAACATTAGAAAATTTGAAAAAGACAAAAACATGATAAAACAAAAATGAGTTTTGTTGTGAAAAATAGGAAATGATAGTACATAAGTGGATTATCACAACATGCTAAAGAAATGGAAAGTCAAATGTGATAAACAATCTCACTGCGGATATGTCAGTAGGTTTTTGCACATTTAGTAGATTGTGACGAGATATAAACCTAAAATTTAAAATTGCTTATGTCGTGGGGAACATTTCTTGGATATATCGGTAACCCCCGAAATCTTGTTTGAAAGGTCCCTCTTTCTGAAATACTAGGTCTTTATACTCAGTGATATCTGGGGTATTATCCCGGGACTTCTGATTTTGCGGAAGCAATGGCCTAGTCCCCGTATAATACTTTGCAAATTGCTTGAAATATAGCACCGCCCTCAGCATAAAAATGATAAAACATTGCAAAATGCTAAATCATATGCTGTTGAAGAAAAGATCCTCTAAAGGGGACACACCAAAAGTCGAACCGTCACCTCTCTGCTGAACGGAAGTTCTGACCTGAGCTCTCACGGTTTCACACCTAACCCATTACAGATATCATCTAGATATACTCACCTATAAGACTGAATATTGGGATCTGGATACGGGATTATATTCAAGTGGTGGGACACGCAGATAAGTTTAAGTCATTAAAACATTAATATCGTATCACGAAACAGTTGAACTCTGTGTGAAAATTTAAGTGGACCAGTATACTGACAATCTAAGTGAATTGTTTATAACTTATAATGAAATGAAGCTTAACGGTGTTGGTGATTTGTCTCATAAACTGATATGATCCTCTTACACAAACTCACAAAAATATTGTCTGTAAATATTTTCTTTACTGCATTTCATTTAAACTCAAAAATACAAAAATATTTTCAACAACTAATGTTGAAAAGCTGATTTTCAAAATTCCAAATGCTGAACATGATGATCATTTTGAAAGGTAGTCTGTTAAATCTAAAAATGTTTGAATATTCTTCTGCAAGTGGTCACAGATATTCTGGTTGTTTTGAAAAGGAGAGTCTGGTTTGGTGCATACATCTTAATATTAAATTGTTGAAATTTATGGAATTTATTGTGTGGTAGAGAATGTGTAGGAAAGCCAGTTTCCGATACCGGAGTAGAATGAGAGCCAGGTTATGATCCTGGAGCTGATGATGCTGATGAACTTAAGGAATCAAGAGATCTGATCAAGAGAATTAGAAAGCTTGAGAGCAAGATCATGATCCTGATTCTGTGAAAGCCAGATTACAATCCCAGCACATCGAAAGGGGGAGTCTGAAGTCATCCGAGAGAAGGATTAGTTCGAAGGGAGCATGTTGGTGCTGATAGAAAAGTAAAGTGCAGTAAGACTGATCAAGATTGAAGACATTGAAGACTCGACACTTAAGACTCGTCAACATCTGAGGGGGAGTCTGTTGGTGCATACATCTGTCGACTTCGTCTTGTATCGAGTCTAGTATTATAAGTGTTAGGTCAGGGCTCGTAGTTCGAGGAAATAGGGTTTAGATGTGATGTTTGTGCTAATTCCGCTTGAAAGTAACATGTGCAGTTTCAAGCGAAATCAACATTACTAATTCCGCTTGAAATGCACATTGCCACTTTCAAGCGGAATCACATCACTATATATACCTTTCAAACGAAATTAGTTGCAACAGTTTATGATTTGGATACAGAGGTACTACCGGTTTATCCTGTGATTGGATTTGCTGTTATATCAATCAGAAAGTAGTTTAAAGTGATATTCAAGCTGTTTCGAAGTCTATTTCTCTGTTTCCGCCTTTGAAATAGATTAAAACTCCTCTGAACGACTCATTCGGGTCACTACACGATCCTACACCCTTGGCCGTTTATGAAATGGGGTATGGATATAATGGGAAAGATTCCAAAGGCTCCAAGAGTAAAGGTTTTCATGTTGGCAATGACGGATTATTTCTCCTAGTGGGTTGAAGCAGAAGACTTTGTCCAAGTTAGAGACCAAGAAGTAGTATCCTTCATAAAAAGGAATATCCTGACCAGGTTTGGAGTACTGGCTGAGATAATTTGTGATAATGGCCCTCAGTTCATCAGCAAAAGAACTACTGATTTTTGCAAAAGTTGGGGAATTAAGATGGTCATGTCAACACTAGTGCATCCTTAAGCAAATGGACAAGCAGAATCCTTGAACAAGATAATCGTCAACAACTTAAAGAAGAGGTTAGGTGCCAAAAAAGGAAAATGGGCTGAAGAACTACCATTTGTTCTATGGGCTGATAGAACGACAATAAAGAGTGCAACTGGCCAGACTCCATTCTCCTTAGTATTTGGAGCGGAAGCGGTGATCCCGACAGAAAAGGTGATACCTACAGCGAGATCCAACCTCCGGGATCCTGAGCAGAATCCTGAAGCCCTATGCCAGGAATTGGATACTATTGATGAGACAAGAGATGCAGCAAAGCTAAGGATGGCGGCATACCAGTAGAGGATATCCAGAGCATATAACAAGAATATAAGGACTTGGAGGTTCCAAGTTGGAGATTGGGTGTTAAGAAAAGCTTTTCAGAATACTACGAATCCTGCTGATGGAAAGTTGGCTCCAAAGTGGGAAGGACCCTATGAGATTGAATCAGAATCAGGGAAAGGAGCATACCGACTCAAGAATATGTAGGGGGATATGCTACCAAGATCCTGGAATGCTATACATCTAAAGCTCTATTTCAAGTGAGTTTGGAATTTAGTTTCTAACTCAGGATGGTATGAATTCTATCTTTTTTGATATATTTGATATTGTTTATTATTTTGAACCCAATACTGACTTAAGCATCGGAGGGGTGTTAGCGAGGCTAACACCCACCTTAGCTTATGGTTGTTTTGCAGTATATGCTTCGGGATATAGCTCCAGGATACACACTCAGGATACTTCGAAAGATTAGAGGATTGGCCCCCTCTCTCACGTTTAAGGGACCTTGATCCCTTCAAAGGTTTAAAGGTATTCACCTTTCTCACGAATTTGGTTTAAACACCCCGCCTGGAGCGCAAGTTATCCAGGGATAGTTCAAGGTGGCGGGACCAGTTCATGTAAAAGTGGCTGACAATTTCGTTACTGTTGGCTATACCCTGGATCCTCAAGGTATATGAGGATTGATCACCCTCTCTCACGAAAGGGTATTTTCATACTCTCTAAGGTTTATAGGTTTTCACCTTTCTAAGTCTTGGGGTTTATACACTCCCGCCTGTAGCGCACAAAAACAAGGGTTTATCCCCAGGATACTAAGGTTTTATCCGCAGAATATTAAGGGTTTATCCCCAGTGAAACTAAAATTTTTGACAAAGTTACAAAGATTTGACAAACTACGATTGTGTTTACACACGTTCTTCTGTTGGTGAAAAGTTACGAAGCTTAATCACTAAGTGAAGAGATACTCAAGTGTGTCATATATTGATGCAATATCCTGCACAGACAGGGGACATCCATGCCGGGGACATTGCAAAGGATTCAAAGGTTGAAGTTGGAAATTATTGCCTAAGTGTTTCTTGTATGATTTATTATTTTTTCAAGTCTTGAAAACCTTATCTAAATGATCTAATTTTTCTAAAAAGTCATATTCAACCAAGTTTTGCCTAACATTTTGATAACAAAAGTATTGAACATTTCATCAGTATCCTGACCAGGATATTTGATCAGGATATTCAAAACATACCTTTCAAAATAAAAACATAACAGCAATAAATAAGGCTAAAAGGTTAGTTTATTATTAATGGTCCAATAGACTGTATTCTTGGTTTCATCTCAAAAAGGGACTCATCCACCAAGAATACGACTAGTTTTAAAGCATATATACATAAACAGTTGAAGGCTCCCTCCTGAAAACACAGAATTCCTCCACCTCCAACTGTTGAATTATTCTAAAGCATGCAGGAAATTAAAATTGTTCTGAGTACAAGACGACCAGATGATTCAGACCCTACAAAGAAAAATACAGGTATCATTAAAGACAAATATACCAGGATACAGGTTCAGTATATGTGTACGGGATACAGGATCTGGATACCTACCTTATTAGGAAAGGAGGTCATGGGCTCGATGGATTCCATGAAGCCAAGGTCATCATAAGAGAAACCTTCGGCAACAGCAACAGATGGCTCTTTTTTTCATTAGGACAGGCTTGGGGTAGCTGTCAAGCTCCTCAAGGAATGTTCGAAACAGATATCCTTACCAGACATGTTGGAATGACTAAAAAATATATCCGTTGGAATCAGGATATCCAACAGTTATATTTCTGGGGACAATTGTTATGGGTGAAATTCTGAGCCTATATCCTGACACTATATCTTAATTTTGTGATAGTTGATTACGATCAGGATATTGGTAACATCCTGAGGCAGTATCCTGACTATTACTAACAATTTGCTTGTAACCGTTGGTTACAAGGGTCTAACGTTCATGAGGACCAAGTCATCCTGAAAACCCGCTCAAATTGGTTAGGATAAGGACGTTGGTGGCAGAAAAATAGCTCTTGTAACGGACAACATTGAAGAAAGGCGTACTTTATGGATGCCAGTCAAAGCTATTAATGTTGTAACGGTTATAGAAGCTTAAATCCCGGAGTTATAGTTAATATGCGCGTGGAAAACGAGTTGAAACAGCCCCCCAACGTTCAGAAAGGAAAGTATCCCGGAATAATAGGGGAATATTCTCAGTATCCCAGATTTTTAGGATAGTTTGTTATTTCTTGTAACTATAAATAGGAGTGCCAGATCATAGGAATTCACACACTTTCGAGCTCTCATACTCGTACACTCTCATTTCTAGCTGCAATTACACTCTAACACTCACAATTCACAATCATTGTAACACTTAGATTCGATCCGAGCATTATCCTGCATTGTATCCTGGTTATTCAAGCAATAAGAAGAACAAGGCAGCTGACGATTGTCAGCTCCCGAGGTTTTATGCCAGAGATCTAGATTGATCAAGGGCTTTCCTCATACATCACGTGTCAACCTTTAGATTTTTGCTCATTGTTTGATTATTGATATAGTCTGATATCCTCGGACTATATCCTGAAACTGTTTTTGCAAACTAACAAACCAACATATTTTTCACAAAGTATTACTAGCACACTACCTCACAAAACTAATTTGATCACTTAATTGCTTCGGTAATTTTTGACCAAAACACTTGCTATTAAGCCAAGTATATTCTTAAACTCTAGAGATACGAATCTATAATCGGCACAGGTATCTAATAGCACAGATGCAAAATGTTGATTAATAGGGAACGTACCAGTAACCACGTTCGGATCCTGGCGTGCTTCCCTAGCTCCAATGTTGAACACTCGTCCACAAGCTTGGTTATTCTTTGGGCAATCCCGCTTAAAATGCCCCATTTCACCACAACCAAAGCAACCTTGACCGCGTCCATTGTCATTTCCGTTTCCGCCCTGATTGTTGTTTCCACCACGGTTTCCATTACCAGCTTGATTTCCAAGACCACCACAATTACCATTGCCACCAAAATTTCTATTTCCTCCTTGATTGCGATTCCCAGTCTGATTCCCATTACCACCGCGGTTTCCATTACCATTTCCACCAGATCCTCCATTCCTTCGTCCAGCACCATACCAGCTCGCCTCCCTGGCATGCCCTACCTTGCCACAGTTCTCACATTTCCCGGACCTACATCGTCCCGTGTGATGATGCTGACAAATATCACACTTGGGCAGAGTGCTCATATACCCCTTCCCTTTGGGCTCGGTGTTTTGCAGCACCAGTCCTGACCTCGGCTGGCGGGTTAGGACTGTTGTTGTTCACTTGAGTACCCTTCTTGAAGTTAGTGAACTTTCTCTTGTTTTCCCCAGACGACTCCACATGAGTCTCTTTCTTCTTTGCGTCAGAAATCGAGAACTTGCCCAACCTGACTGCTTTTTCAGTAAATGCTACGCTCAAGTCAATAACCTCGGAAATGGTTGGAGGCTTAGAAGTAGTCACCATGCTCAGAATCTGAGGTGCCAAACTCCAGATGAAACGTTCTATCCTCTTGAACTCCGACTCTACCAAGTAAGGGACAACACGTGACAAATCATGAAATCTCTGCACATACTCAGCCACCTTTGGACCTTCCATTTTCAAATTCTAGAATTCAGTTTCCAACTTCCGATTTTGGCTCGGAACAATAATTCTTTCGCATCAGCTCTTTCAATTCATCCCACGTCAAAGCATACGCTACAGCCTCACCCAAAGTCTGAACCTGAAGGTTCCACCATGACAGAGCCCCATCTAGAAACAGTCTAGAAATGTACGTGACCTGATGCTCTGGAGTACATTTACTCATCCGCAAAACAGAATCCGTCTTCTCAACCCATCTCACAAAAGCTGCGGCACCTCTGGTTCCATCGAAATTCAGAGGCTTGTAGTCCAAAAACTTCTTATAGGTACAGCCTGTAACACAAGCAACATCATTCACAGAAAGCATTAGCACGGCACACTTGGAAATGTCCAAACGTATTATAATGTGTCTTAGGTGACTAAACATTACCGTTAGGTGGGTTATTCCCTGAGGTGCCTCCGCTGTGTTCGGAGCGAAGGGCCTCGTGCTGTGCGATGGCATGTGAGATGCGCTCTTGTAATTTTGCCTCGGTCGTGGGCAGTTGACTGTTCCTTCGAGGATGCATTCTCCTTCTAATAAGAAGATTGGATCGGTCAGGTCTTATTCGATAAATAATTAAGTAATTGTCTAGAGGTCGTATGTACATATATATATACATACATATACATATATATATATATATACATATACATATATATATATATATACATATATACATATAGGGTAAGGTTCATGCGAGAACCACCTTTATTGCGAGAACCGCGAGAACCAATGTGAACACAAGCTAAAATAGCTAAAAAAACCTAAAAAAACCCTAAAAAAACCTAACCCCCACCCCCCCACCCCCCAAAAACCTAAACCCCCCCACCCCCCACCCCCCCCTCCCCCCCCCCCAAGCTAAAATGCTAAAAACTAAACCCCCCAAAAAACCTAAAAAATCAAAAAAAATCAAAAAAAAAAAATAAAAAAAAAATCTAATTTTTTTTTATTTTTTTACTATTTTTTATGTTCAAATCGCTACTTTTAGTAGCCAAAAAAAAAATTTTTTTTTTTAAAAAAAAATTTAAAAAAATTTTTTTTTTTTTTTGGATACTAAAAGTAGCGATTTTTATATAAAAAATAGTAAAAAAATAAAAAAAAATTTTTTGGGTGTTTTTTAGATTTTTTTAGGTATTACTGTTTGTGTTCACACTGGTTCTCGCGGTTCTCGCAATAAAGGGTGGTTCCTAACGGATCTTTGTCCTATACATATATATATATATATATATATATATATATATATATATATATATATATATATATATATATATATATATATATATATATATATATATATATATATAAACAATCATCATATCAAACAATCATGCAACAACACAATCATAGTATAAATTTGTAACCCAACAATGTGTTTAGTGAGAACATGACGATTGAGCTTTCATTAATTACCGACCACAGTTACATTGTTTACAAAGTGTATCACATCAAAAGGGACACAAGGTCATACTACGCTTGTCTAATAAGCCTGTCAATGTACAAAAATCACACAGGCAAAAGTAGTCTTCAAAAGTCTTCACAATCTCGGCTCAATAGTGGTGCTCTCACCAAAAGTAATGCAATCTGCATAAAATCAAAAACCAACTATGCTGATGGTGGAGGTGGAGGAGGAGGGAAGAAAAGCAAGCTGCGAACATGCGCAAGCTCCTCCTCGAGCTCGTATACATGGCGAAGTAAGTAACTGATCTGCTGCTCGACGGTAAGGAAACGAGCATCAAAGCCTGGAAAAGGTGTAAGAGCAGCAGGTGGATGTGTAAAAGGAGACGGTGATGAATATGGGGGAACAAAAGTAGACTGACAGGGACACGGTGGGGACATGGAGTCAGCCCAAGCTCCAAAACTCTGCGACTCAAAACCTCAAACTGAAGTTGAAGTGATAAAAGTGACTCATCCCGTGTGTAACCAACAAAATGGGAGGGATGATAGGGATCTGAGATCGGCATAGAGTATGGTGGGAACCATGGGAATGGCTCGTCAAGCGGTGAAGAAGTGAAGGGGGAAATGGTGCAGTCTGAGGGATCTGAGGAAGAGCTGTTGAGGCAAAAGGATCGTAACTAGGATGCTGGCCTAAAGTACCTTCCCCTGGACGGGGCGAAGCGATGTCCTGTAAGAATACAATCGGCAAATTAGTACGATGGACATCAGACTCTACAGGAGGGAGAGGAGCAACATCAGCGGGTGCGGGTGGAGGAATAAATGGCTCAACAACTGGAAGATCAACAGGTGCAGGAACTAGGTTGGGAATAAGAGGTGCAATATCGGGTAACCCAAAAGGGACATGGTCATGAGCAGGAATCAGCTCAGGGTCAATAGGTGCAACATCAGGCTGACCAAAATGAATAGGGTCCGGCTCAGGGACATACTCGGAGTCGTGTGGAGGAGATGGTGCAACAGACAAAGCAGTGTCATCGTCAGATTCGGTAGCATAACGCTGCAGTCCTGCCGCCTGCATGGCTGAGGATGTCACAGACTCAAAGGAGTCTGAGACCGAATGTAAACTGGAATTTGAGGATAATTCAATGACAAGAATCACAGGAGGTGGGATAACAACATCCTCATCTATCTCCCCATCACCGTGGGCGTCAACTGTAGGACCGTTTACAAACAAATCGATATCATCATCAAACAAATCATCGAAAGGCCAATCCTCGGGAGGAATGACCACAAGAGGAACAGGATCGAGGATCGGAGCCACGATGTGCTCACCATCGGGATGACCAGTGATGAGGTGATCATGGACTGGAACAGGAATGACAAAAGGATCCTTGTCAGGGAAACCATCAGCAAGAGGTAAATCATCACCAAAGTCGGGCAACGCGAACGGCTGGAAATCGTCCTCGTCCTCGGATAGCATGTCAGGATCACTCTCAGTGTCTGACGTAAATATCTCTGGCTCAGGTGCAATCTCATTATCTGAGACGATGGCCATAGGGTCATGGCTATCTGGCAAACCACTCTCTGAAGATGACATGATGCCTGTAACATAACAATCATAACATGTGCACATATATTAACCACTAACACTTAGTATGCAATCAAGATAGTTATCACTCAATTATGTATTCACATTATCCTTCATGAAACTTTTTCTATCTTTCCTAGTCGACCAGTCTGCATGGGGTTTGTGATTACAATCGTGTTTCTTGTCTTTCCTTTTTTAAAACATTTGTTCCATGGATCTGGGGGTTTTGTGTATGCAATGAAAAATATGTTGTAAAAATGTTTTCGTGAGAACAATGATAATTGTAGTCTAGACTAGAGAAAGAATCCTAGTTCGCTACAATCGAAGCTCTGATATCAAACTGTCACACCCTGACTTTTGCGGAAGCGTGATTATGTGTGACTTGCTTAATATCATTGTATTCAACCATAACAGACAACTATATGATAAAACCATGATGTGCATCCATAATTAAGTTTCAAAATGTTATAACCAACATTGTTTTAAATCCAAACACAGACTTCAAGTTTCGAATACATCACAAACAGAGTTTTAAGTTCCATATAGGACTTCACAAAAGACACTAACAAACTAGGCTTTGAACCATGTATCTTATCCAAGATAAAATACATAACTCAAACCCTTCAACCCCAGATGACATCTTTTTATTAAAGACACAACTTGAAAACTTCAGCGCCCGCCAGATCCACATTTAGTTTCCTGAAATACATGGAGTTTGAAAAACATCAACAAAAGTTAAGCGAGTTCATGTGTTTTGTAAGTGAGGTCGTAATAATCTTTGTGACCATAGTATGTATGTATTTGTAAATCCCGGTATGAAAGCAACAAGGAACAGATCAATTAATGATTTGCAAGGTCATTAATATGCGTGCAACGGTGTATGAAGGCTCAATCCTTTGCGATTCCCATAAGTGGGTAGTTATAAAATCCAACCGCACTTTGACCCGAATCGCACACCTCTTATTTGGCCGCACACCCCTACCTTGCGGATGGCTTAGCCCAGGTTATGCGAGCCCAAACAAAGCCCAATCCATCATACACTTTCTTGATTATGCAGTTCCAATAAGTGGGTAGTTATTCATAATTCTTGCAACACACAAAATTACAAACCCTAATCCCCTCCCTCTCCTCATAACTCGATGACAGCCCTTCTCTCACACGAAGCTTCACTCTCGGTTCAAACAATTTCTCCAACACCTCATAATTCAGTTAGTATACATATCTTGTGTTACTCGAATTCCTTTTGATTATGTGTGATTGTGTTTCTGTTTGTTTTTGTCCGAATGGACCATCATGGAGAGTGTTTATGAATAGGTATTGTTTGATGGTGAGGATTTAGATAGCTGTTGATGATTGTTATGATATGATCATGCGAATATTTCAAGTATTAAGACCAGTTGATATTGATAAATTAGTAATTAAAGGTTTGATGATTAGGGATGATAAATGTTTGCTGAATAACTATGATGCCTGGATTAGTTGGTTAATTATAATCATGTGTTGAGTGAATTGATGATTGATTATTGAAATCTTTAGGTTGCTTGATTTGATATAGATCTGGATGAAACTGTTAAGTGCATGATTGGGGTCATGGGTTATGAATGGGTAATGGGTTAATCGAATGAGGATGGGTGTGTGTTGTTAATTGCTGATTAATTGAAAACATGGAATGAAAGATGATTAACCATGAAGTTTGGGAAAATGTAACTAACTGACCAAGGTTCACGGCCCCAAGTAACGGATCACACACTTGAAACATAGTCGCACACCTTTAATGGGTCGCACAACGTCTTAGGCCGCATAATGAATTTGGGCCGGGTAAGTCCAGTAAACCACACAAATAAATTATGCCGCACACTACATTGGAATCGCACACTCGACCATTGACTGGTCAATCGCACACTCGATCATACAAGTCGCACAACAATTACGATCGCACATTGGGGTTGTGGTCGCATACCCATAGCTTAGTCGCACACCTTCATCTGGTCGCACAGTAACTTGGGCCGTGTATTGTTATTGGGCTGCACAGTCCTCTGGGGCTTTAGATACATTTGGGCCCTTAACTTGGTGAAATCGCACATTTCTGTGAATGATGAATTATCTGTTGGTACTTATCGGAACAAGGATTTTGTAGTGTAAACTTGTATGAAACTCATGCACTTGTTATATGATTTTACGATAAAAGTTATGAACTGTGGTGTTGCACGATTCTTTGTTACGTGTTGCATGATGATATGTGCTTTACTTGTACGCTACTTGTATGCTATGTGCAAAGGGTATTTGATCTATGTGTTACGAAACTGACTGCCTCGGTAGGGTTTGGTTGACCAACTTGGAATGGGTAACATAACATACCGAGCAATCTAAGGTGAGTTCACTTCTCTTGAGCATGCGTCCCGGTGGGTGGGACAATCAAATGAGTATTCCTGAGAGGAATAAGTCTTTTCTGGGTAAAAACTGGGATGTTGGATAATACACTCATTTCCTATCACCTTAAGTCCCATCTTCTACCGAATAGTTACCTGAGAGGAAACGGGGTATTAGTTGATAGCGCTATTAGGCTTGGCAACCTCACACCGTACCTGAGAGGACCGGCGTAAACTAATGACCTTAATCATGTCCAATGCTTAGATAGGGGGCATTGGGGACGGGCAAAATAAACTGAAGCCATCTTGTACGGTATCGAGTTATTATCAACATTGTTTTCGGAATTGTTAATAAACTGGACTAAACACTTGGCAACTAAACGTTTTTACAAAAACCGTGAACTCGCCAGCGTTATGCTGATGCACTTATTTTGCATGCTCGCAGGATATAGATATTTGGATGTGGAACTTGCTATCTGGGATGCTGGAGTGGTCATGGGTCGAGATACTTGGAAATACAAGACTAGACTAATTGGTTACTTACACTTGGGATTTGAACTGATTAAACTTTGTATTATGCTTCCGCTGAATATGTTGATATTGTTTTGATGTACTCTATTTAATGAAAGAAAGCTTTTATCTAAAATCTTGTATGAGTTCAATGTGATTGGTGGCTAGATCCTGGTACGTCACACGCCTCGTGGGGGTTTCCGCTTGGGATACTTTTAGGGGTGTGACAGTTTGGTATCAGAGCCACTGGTTATAGTGAACTTGGTTTTAAAACGTTTTATAGAACCAGACTATAACCGAACACTTCTGAATACGACCATGACACTCAGCTCCAGATTGCATGGTTCGTCTCTCGTTTACTTATTGCACAATGTAACTAGTGAACACCTACATTTGATATTGCATGTGATTGCACACTTAGCACTACAAAATATGAATTGATGTGTTACTTACCTATGTTATGTGATTGATAGAGTGGCATTTCCCCTAGAATTTCATAAGCCATGATTTGTGATGTCCTTGTTCATGCTACCCGAGTCTGAGGAACCATTTAACACAAGTTAGGAGGAACTGAGACGAGCATGCAAATCACATTGTTATTGTGGGTGCACACATAATAATAATGTGGGGTGCATGTGAGTCCCAGCAAGGCTTAACAAGTGTGAAAGGGGTTCCATCCCATTATTCGATGTAATGAGAAACACAACGACCCATAGGAGTCATAGCGATGATTGCCTCCTATTTGAACGTGATCCTTTTACTTCTCTCTGAATCTTTACGAAACTCGATGCTATCGAGTATTACCTGAACACTCATATGAACGTCTAGCGAACTGTATAAGAATGTTAGGTGCTAATGTGAAACGTCCTTGAGTTAGTTATCGAACCATTGAATGCCTGGTCTGTGTCTTTCTCACTTTCTTCGTTTACTTGAATTCCACGAATTGACACCTTAGATCCCGAAGTATGATCACTTCTGTACACTCTTGCAACTTACCGTGCGTTGTTCAATCGACTCGCAAGGCCGATGGATAAGAAGTTGAACGTGATACATTACCGACCATAGTATTAGGACGACCCTGATTAGTGGCAATGAACACCAGTAGATCGACTTCAATCGAGTCCCTAACCCTAGTCAGCAACCTCTGGGAGCCAACTCTTACGAACCAAACAGGGCTTAACCACTGACAATCGACCGGAGTATGGGATGTGTACTTTCTAGCAATTAGGGTAGTACCCTAGGATATGTCAAGAAATGAAGAAAGGTGGAGTCTTTTGGTGAAAGATCGTAGAGATCTGTTTACAAAGCAACAACATTAGGTGCAATGGCCACGGTGACAACAAGGTACTCGAAATCATAACCTTCAGTCCGGAAATGAGGGTGACTTCGACAAGGATTGGCCATTGTTAAATCAAGACGTCAATAACCAAGGGAACAATGATAGTATTGGGAATCCTTGTAACGATAGCAGCAACACTGGAAGTGGTGCTCGTGGAAGAGCATTTAGGATTGGCGTGGGCGAAGCCAGGTATAATAGCAACATGGTGGTCTGTACGTTCTTGGTAACTAATCGCTTCGTTTCTGTTCTGTTCAACCCTAATACCTTTTAAAGCCAGACACGTTTTAGAAGTGGCTGATGGCAAGCCAATTATAGTCTCACACGTTCGCTTAGGGTGCAACCTCAAACTTGTAGGTCACGTGTTCGACATTGACTCTTTTCCCGTTACTTTTGGAAGCTTTGACGTAGACGTCGGTATGGACTGGTTGTCCAAGCATCGATGCAGAAACCCTTGTAAATATAAAAATTGCATGAATGTCAGTATCACTTCGACTATGGAAGTCTAGAAGCGTTTCAGCTATCCTGCTATCCTATCACTGGTTGTAGGTACTCGGCCCGAGGAGAAGAAGAGCGAAGATCTACCGATTTGTATCACAACAGAAGCAACCCTGAATTTTAGTATCTCTCATCGTCTCGCACCAGGAAGGTAGCAAGAAATGTTTAATCAATATCAGGAACTACTTGGTAGGGGTTCTGATTGACCTAGCTTCTCGCCTTGGGGAGCCCGAGCTTTATTTGTGGAAATAAAGGACGAGTCCTTTCATACGTGTACCGACTACCGTAACTTAGCAAGATGATAGTCAGAAACCGTCACCCTTTACCTCGCAACGACAATCTGCTTGACCGGCTGCAAGGGTCAAGCTTCTATTTGGAAATCGACTTAAGATCGGGCTATTTTTTGATGGAAGATCAAGAGGAGGAGGTTCCAAGAACGGCATTTCGAACGCAGTACGGCCATTACGATTTTCTGTTCATGTCAATCAAGTTACCCAATACGATTTAATTCTTCTCTTGCGCGGGATTCCTCTTCCCTTTCGCGAGATTCTTTTATGTATCGCTCGATAGTTTTAAGGTGTTCTAGTATCCTTTAGGTTACTTCGGTGATAGAATAAGGATCGGGATTTCAAAGCTTGAATCCAGATGTTCGATCCTTGGTTCCTCATAGTACTCATATGAAGTAGATGGTTCATACCATTGTTCTTCATTGTAAGCATATGATGGATAAGGGTCGTAATTTTGTTCTTCATAATACTCATATGAGGTGGGTTGTTCACGCCATGGTTCCTCATAATAAGCATATGAAGGTGGTGGCTCATATCTTGGTTCCTCAAAGTATGAGTATGAAGGCTCATACCTTGGTTCATCAAAAGATGAGTATGAGGGAGAAGGTTCATACCTTTGGTCTTCATAGGATGTGTATGAAGTTGATGGCTCGTACCTGGGCTCCTCATAGTAGGTGTATGAAGTGGATGGTTGAAATGAGTCACAATATTGTACCGAGTGCGGGTCACCACAATTGGTGCAATAGTCTTCCCTATAATCATCCTCCCCAAAGGTGTAGTTGTAGCCTCCTGAGTATTGATCCATAAGAATCACTCAACAGACCACAACAGAGTCTCGAGACGAGAAAACAAAAATAAAAAATGGAAACAGAGGCTGGACACGGCCCCGTGTTCAGTGGACACGGCCTGTGTTCAGGGTCTGTATCTGGGCATTTGAATTAAAGGTTACTGGTTTTATGCAGCACGGGGGCGTGTTCAGTGAGCACGACCCCATGTTCAGACTCTGTATTTGGGTGTTTTTATGAAAAATATGCAGCACGGCCCCGTGTTTAGTGAGCACGGCTCGTGTTCAACCTACTGCAAATGCAAAACTAAACTAAAATGCAGAAAAATTTGCGCGCGTTTTAAAAAAGTTTTGAAAAACTGATTAGGTGATACGTGGTTGAAAACCGGTGATCGTTTATGCTTAAGTTGATGTTTTTACATAGCTTTTGATCTTGAATAGCCTACTTTTAATGGGATTTGTGTTTTACAGGTCTAAAAGAGTTTAAGGAGCTAATCGGGAGCTTTACGGAGCACCGGGAGCGAACGGGATCAACCGGGGATGTGAAATGAACAAAACCGGGTTAATCACGAAGATTGGATGTGTTTTGGGGGATGTTAATGGATTTAAAATGAATATATTGGAAGATGGCATGATAGAGGGCTGAATTACGAGTACGTGGGCGAAAACGGTGCGTAAAACGGAGCTATAACGAAGAAAACAAAAAATGGTATTTAGATGTACCGTAGGCGACGCCCAAAAGGACCGTCGGCGACGCCCTCTGGTTTGTTCCGTCGGCCAGAAACCTTCGTAAACAGCACATTAAGCTGTCGGGTGAAACTGAGACTTCCAGGGGCCGTCGGGGACGCCCTAAATGACCGTCGGCGACGCCACCTGCATTCTCACTTCGTGAAAAACTTGATTTTTGAGTTGGGGACGAGTTATAACATCAATTTTGACCAAGAAACGGGAGTTACACTCTATTTCGAAGTTAGAAACACCTCTTGGAGCCAAGATACACCACCAATTCATCCTCTAATCCATCCATTCGATTGACAATCATTCGATTCGATCATCATCATCATAACTTCTACAACCCTAATCATCATTCACCTTTCCAATCCATTCATCACCATCAATCATTCCAAACCCTAATCACTATTTCCACCACTTCAAGGCTTCAAGATGATGATGTTCAGGCTCTCCTCATCCAGTGATCAAGTCCTTTCGATCATGCATGGCTAATTCCTTTGAGGTTTCACCCCGGTGTAGACTTTTTTAAGATTTAGGGTTTATTATGTGTTGATGTTTGATTTGTGACAACTTGAATTGCATTTGAATCTTTAGACAATTGTCCTACATTTGTATTGAATTTACGAATTGTCGAGTGAATGATTAAATTTGACTTTGTGAAACGAATACACGTATTTATGCCTTGTCTTTTGATAGGATTTGTTAGTCCAAGGTAACGAAGTGTATCGTGGTCCGTTGTCTATGACGTTGATAGCGATTGGCACCTAAGCTTAGTGATTGTTGACCCGTTGATGAACTAATTCGAGTAAATCAAATTAAAACACATAGTAATCCTAGGTCTTGCATTTGTTGAAACCGGGTGTGAACCTTGTTTTATTAATCAAGTTTCTTGCAATTTCTTATTTCTCTTAGTTAATTAATCCAACTCAATTGTTATTCTCATTAAACATCTTTTCAACAAATAAAAATCATAAAAATAAATTAGCAAGCTTCATAAATTGTGACACTCGTTCAAATTCAATCAAGTCCATTCGCAAACCACATACTCTTCGTGGTTCGACCCCTTACTACCACTAGCTATTTGTTAAGGGTAATTTGGGTATATAAATATTATCTTTGATCGGAGTGCGACACTCCGATCAAATTTTGGCGCCGTTGCCGGGGAGTTAGTGCGCTTTATGTTTGGATACTTGTCTGTTTTTCGTGATTAGCTGTTTAAGGTTTATTTCTTTTTGTTACTCTCTCTTTTTCCTTGTTACGCGGGTGTGTTATTTGTGCAGGTTACAGGTAGTGCATGCATATAAGAAACTCCGGGAGGACTTCACCGTTGATATTCGAACCGGAGATCGAGATAGTAGTTCGAAGAAATCTAGCCAACCGGTTGGAAGCAACACATGCTTCTGACCAACCCGACACCCATTCACCACTTACACTATCCTTTGATCCTAGTTCAATGGATCCCCAAAACTCAAACCGCCCAAACAACGAATACCAATTTAAGTATCAGGGCAACCTTCGAGCCGTTTAAAATATTCCACAAGACCAACCGGGCGGTGGTAACAATTCGAGACGACCAACACCACCATTCCAAAACCGCGACCATAACAACAACCATAGAACACCCACACCACCACATCCAAATTCTGGCATAAAACTAACCCTTTTTAAGTACTAATGTTGGAAAAAAGAGTGTTTTTGTCTTTCTTTTGTATTTTCAGGATGAAATGAGCTCAAATTCACAAAAGAAGCAAAAAGACAACTAATTCTAGCATAAATACAAGAAAAGGAATAAAAGTAGACTGCCCGGACCCTCAACGGCATCCTCCAAGGCAAAGAAGAGAAAGCAGAAGACTGAACACGCCCCGTGTCCAGCGGACACGGGGCTGTGCCCAAGAAGCAGCATAAAAGACAAACCTATAGAAGCTTCCATTGCCCACCACGGGGCCGTGTCTAGCGAGCACGGGGGCGTGGTGAAAGTACAGCAGGCGCATTAATTGTAATTGCAAATTACAATTAATGAGGAGAGAGAGTGTCAGACGGGCACGGGGGCGTGTCCAGCGGACACGGGGCCGTGCCCAGCCTTCTGTTCAGCCTATAAATGGGAGTGCTTGGTTTCATTCCATCTCATCCCTTGGCACACCACCTCTCTCACACTTCATCCACCACCCACCACCACCATAACACCATCATCCACCACCATCATCCATTGTCCATCGTAGAGTGTGTGAGTCGTCTCGGGATCCAAGATTGATCGTAAGAGTTCTTGACAATCAAGGCCATGTTTGCCTAAGTCTCTTACATCACTTGGTGAAGACAAGTGTTTAGTATGATACTTTTTATTTTTAATCTTTTGCACTTTTTATTTGGTTTTGTATTAATGACTTTAATAACTAGTTACTTATGTTGAAGGTGATCTTTCCTTATCGTTTGTCCGTGGTGTCTTGGCATTATTTTACTGTCTATATAAAATAAAAGATTTTCACCATTCTTATCTCCACGGTCTATATGGAGGTATGTTGGCTACCTGGTCGGGGGTTAAGGGAACGGTTTGGTAAGGGTCTTGCCCTTGTTCAGCGTTTAGATGTCCTGCTTGGGACCTGGGTCAAATTTAGTAGGATCTCCTTCAATGCCCATAGGTATTGGATGGCGGGGATCCAAACTCTTTGACCCCCTCATAAGTTAACTACTATTAATACTATAACCCGGCTATTTAGGACTGTATCCCTGCTGACTCAGACTACTTAGCCGAGGGTAACATCACCGCCGAAAGCGGGGCCTACCACAATTTGCATTAATAACTTAATTCATTATCTTTCAATAATCCAACCCTTTAGGATTGTATCCTTGCTGACTCAAACTACTGGGTCGAGGGTAACGTCGCCCTCAAAAGAGGGGCCTACTACAATAACTAAGATAATCTCGTAAACAAGTGCAAAAGTGCGAAAATAATCAAAGGTTATACTAATACACGTGTCGGATCCAAGTGATTCATCTTGTCTATCTGTTTTTATTTTATTTTATTTTTCAGCATTTAGTTAGTTTTTATTTTCTTAGATTAAAACATTTTTTCTCACTTTTTGATTTGATTAGACGTTGAGGATAAACCGGTATTAAAAGCTCTTGTGTCCTTGGACGACCTCGGTATCTTACCAACACTATACTACGTCCACGATGGGTGCACTTGCCCATATGTGTGTTTAGTGTTAGTAAATATCGTGTTTTATAAATTTAAAACTTGGCTAAAAGTGTAAAAAGGGGCTTAAATATACATCAAAAATATATTACACTACACACGCATCAAGTTTTTGGCGCCGTTGCCGGGGACACAAGGATTTTAAGAAAGCTTAAAATCGACGGCCTAATCAGTTTTTCAAAACCTTTTCAAAACGCGCGCACATTTTTCTGCATTTTAGTTTAGTTTGTATTTACAGTAGCCTGAACACGGGGCCGTGCTCGCTGAACACGCCCCCGTGCTGCATAGTTTTAGTTAGATACCCAGATACAGAGTCTGAACATGGGGCCGTGCTCACTGAACACGGGGCCGTGCTCACTGAACACGCCCCTGTGCTCAACGTGACCAGTAACTTTAATTAAAACGCCCAGATACAGACCCTGACCACAGGGCCGTGTTTACCCAACACGGGGCCGCGTCCAGCTTCTGTTTCCGTCTTTATTTTTGTTTTCTGGTCCCGAGACTCAGTTGTGATCTGTTGAGTGATTCTTATGGATCAGTACTCAAGAGGTTACAACTACACCTATGAGGAGGATGATTATAGGGGTAATTATTGCACTAATTGTCGTAACGCACGCTCGGTTCAATATAATAACTCATATCAACCATCCAATTCATACAACTACTATGAGGAGCCCAGGTACAAGCCATCAACTTCATACACATCCTATGAAGACCAAAGGTATGAACCTCCTCCCTCATACTCATATTTTGAGGAACCAAGGTATGAGCCTTCATACTCATACTTTGAAGACTCAAGATTTGACCCACCACCTTCATACTCTTATTATGAGGAACCATGGCGTGAACAACCCACCTCATATGAGTACTATGAAGAACAAAGTTTCGACCCTTATCCATCATATACTTACAATGAAGAACAATGGTGTGAACCATCTACTTCATATGAGTATTATGAGGAGCCAAGGATCGAACAACCGGATTCAAGCTTTGAGGATCCAAATTCTTTTTCTCTCACCGAAGTGACCAATAGGATATTAGAACACATTAAAACTATCGAACGTTACATGAAAGAATCTCGTGCAAGGGAAGAGGAATCCCGCGCAAGAGAAGAATTAAATTGTAATAATAACGTAGAGATAGTTGAAAATGTAAAAATGGAAGAACAAGAAAGTGAAAAACCGACACATGAGTTAAACAATGAAAAAGGTGAGTCCGATAATGTTAAAATTCATGAAGAGTCTAATTTTGAAGAAATTAATCTCTTGTCACCTACTTTCGAAAATCATTGTTTAGTAACCCCTCATGCTAAGTTTTTAAAAGAGTTAAACACTAGTGCCAAAATCAAAGAAATGGTAAGTGTTAAGTTAACTAATGATCAAACTTCGCTAATAAAAGAAGACCCTTTTGAAATTAACATTACACCGGTTCCATGTTTCTTTCAAAATTCATTTATTAGTAACATCACCATTGATAAGGATCTTTGTGTTAACATAATGCCTAACTACATTTTTGAAAAATTAAGTATTAGTGATTTTACTCCACTTCAAATTCCCATTTTTCTATCCGATCGGAAAGTTATAAAATCAATCGGTGTAGTTGAGGATGTCTTGGTTCAAACAAATCAATTGGTAATCCCAACCGACTTCGTCATCCTTGATGACGCCCCTCTAGTCTTGGGAAAACCTTTTGTAAAAACTCATAAAGCATTGAAAAACCGGAAATTCAACAATCTACCTCTCCAATTAGGGACATTCAAAAGGAGCATAGATCTTGAGCGTTCAATGAAATATCCTTTTGGCAATAATGACCCCCTAATTGAAGATGAAGCTGAACCACCCGATACAACTAATGAAGAAGACCACTTTGTCGAAGAAGAGATAGCCATAGAACAAACCTTTAAGGTTCTTAATCTAGATGAGCCACAAAATAAGGTGTCTTCTAAAGACCCACCCATTGAGCTCAAAGAACTCCCTAAAGGTTTGGAATATGCTTTTCTAGGCAAGGATGGTAGTTTACTTGTAATCATTTCGTCTAAATTAAGTAACGTAGAAAAAGAGAAATTAGTTAATCTACTTAAAAAACACAAAAACGCGACCGCTTGGAAGCTTGTAGATATTAAAGGAATAAGCCCTTCCATGTGCACGCACAAAATTTTAATGAATGATGACTACAAAACGGTAATTCAACCACAACGAAGAGTGAACCCCAATGTTCAAGAAGTGGTTAAAAATGAAGTCATCAAGCTGCTTGACGCCGGACTAATCTACCCTATCTCCGATAGCCCGTGGGTAAGTCCAGTTCAAGTAGTCCCGAAAAAAGGAGGTATGACGGTAATAACTAATGAGAAAAATGAATTAATACCAATAAGAACCGTCACAGGATGGAGAGTTTGTATAGATTATAGGCGATTAAATGAAGCAACAAGGAAAGACCACTTTCCTTTACCCTTCATTGATCAAATGTTAGAACGATTATCCGGTCATAAATTTTATTGTTTCTTAGATGGTTTTTCAGGTTACTTTCAAATACCGATAGCACCAGAAGACCAAGAGAAAACAACTTTCACATGTCCCTACGGAACTTTCACATATCGACGCATGCCATTCGGTCTATGTAATGCACCTGCAACATTCCAACGTTGTATGGTGGCCATTTTCCATGATATGATAGAAAAGACAATGGAAGTCTTCATGGACGACTTTTCCATCTTTGGAGACTCATATGACCAATGCCTCGATAATCTTGAACGAATGCTATCCCGATGTGAGGAAACTAACCTCGCCCTTAACTGGGAAAAATGCCATTTCATGGTAACAGAGGGAATAGTACTCGGTCACAAAATCTCAAGTGAAGGAATGGAAGTTGATCGAGCAAAAATAGAAACTATTTCTCGATTACCTCCTCCATCCTCCGTAAGAACAATCAGAAGTTTCCTTGGGCATGCCGGATTTTATAGAAGGTTTATCAAGGACTTTTCAAAAATTTCAAGGCCTCTAACAAAATTACTTGAAAAAGATGCACCCTTCATCTTTGATAAGGAATGCAATCAAGCATTTCTAACCCTCAAGGAAATGCTAGTCAATGCACCTATCATGATAGCACCAGATTGGAAATTTCCTTTCGAAATCATGTGTGATGCAAGTGACTTTGCTGTTGGAGTAGTCTTGGGACAAAGAAAAGAAAAGCATTTCCACCCAATCTATTATGCTAGTAAAACTCTTAATGATGCACAAGAAAATTATACAACTACAGAAAAAGAATTACTAGCAGTGGTGTTTGCTTTTGATAAATTTCGTTCTTATCTTGTTCTTTCTAAAACTGTAGTTTATACAGACCATGCAGCCATCAGGTACCTCTTCAAGAAACAAGATGAAAAACCCCGTTTGATCAGATGGATTCTACTCCTCCAAGAATTCGACATCGAAATCAAGGACAAAAGAGGAGCAGAAAACACTGCTGCAGATCATCTCTCACGCTTAGAAGACCCAGCTTTGGAAACGACCAGAGACGAGCAAATCAACGAGAAATTTCCCACAGAATCCTTGGAAATGATGGAGAGTAGACAAGAGCCATGGTATGCCGACTACGCTAATTTCCTAGCTAGCGGTATAGTCACCAAGGGATGGCCACATCATCATAGAAAGAAATTCTTTGCTGATGTAAAGCATTACTTTTGGGAAGACCCCTATCTTTTCAAAATGTGTGCCGACCAGCTCATCCGAAGGTGCGTCCATGGTACTGAAGCACGAAGAATTCTCCGTCATTGTCATGAAGGTCCATACGGAGGACATCATGGTGCCGCAAGTACCGCACGAAAGGTATTTGACTCAGGATTTTACTGGCCAACCATTTACAAGGATGCACAAAACCTTGTAAAGACATGTGATGCCTGCCAGAGATCAGGTAATATTTCTTCCAAACACGAAATGCCTCAAAATGGCATTCTCGTTTGTGAAATCTTTGATGTGTGGGGACTCGATTTCATGGGACCTTTCCCACCTTCAAAGGGAAACAAATATATACTTGTGGCAGTCGATTACTTGTCTAAATGGGCGGAGGCCGAAGCTCTTCCAACAAATGATGGAAGAGTAGTGGTAAAATTTCTGAAAAAACTGTTTTCTCGCTTCGGAACACCAAAGGCTTTAATAAGTGATAGAGGTACCCATTTTTGCAATCATCAACTCGAAAAAATATTAACAAGGTATGGGGTCTATCACCGGGTCTCAACAGCATATCACCCTCAAACAAATGGGCAAGCCGAAGTGACTAATCGAGGTTTAAAACGAATACTTGAAAAAACCGTGGGAATAAATAAGAAAGAATGGGCCGACAAATTAGACGATGCTTTATGGGCTTTTCGAACTGCTTATAAAACCACTATAGGCACAACCCCATATAAGCTGGTCTATGGAAAAAGTTGTCACTTGCCAGTAGAAATAGCTCACAAAGCCTACTGGGCAATAAAAAACGTAAACTTAGATTTAGAAACTGCCGGTAAAAATCGATTTTGTCAAATAAATGAATTAGATGAGCTAAGGAATTATGCATATTCTAACTCCGAAATTTATAAAGAAAGAATGAAAAATTTACATGATAAATATATTAAATCTAATGAATTTCGGGTAGGAGATCAGGTTCTATTGTTTAATTCGCGACTTCGATTATTTCCTGGTAAGCTAAAATCTAGGTGGTCAGGACCTTTTTCCGTCACCCATGTTTTTCCGCACGGTGCAGTAGAAATTAAAACTCGAAATGGGATACCATTTAAAGTCAATGGCCAACGGCTAAAACTCTACCGAGGGTCCATTGAGGATGAGGAAGAGGAGATCTCACTTCAAACGGTTAACGAATAAACTCATACCTGAAATGTTACGAACAGGTAAGTGTACGTTTAAAAACCGGTAAGTCTTCTAGCCATTTTCGGAAATAAGGGGGTATGCATACGAGCACACAAAAAAAAATTCAAAAAAAAAAAAAACTTTGCTCGGCACGGGGCCGTGTCCGCTGGACACGGGGCCGTGTCGAGGCAACTGTCGGGATAAAACCCTCTTTTCATAACAGTTACCTCATTCCACACGCCCCGTATTGCCAAAAACGCTCTGGTTCCAGGCGATTTTCCGCAGATTTCCGACGTCACTACCGAGTTTAACAACATCAAGGTATGATTCTATCATCTTTAGTAGTTAGATTAGTTACTTGCATGTAGTTAAAACATCAAAAATTGGGGAAAAATCTAGGGTTCCTCATGTTCATCCGGATCGAACTTCAAATTTTTGATGAAATCTGTTAGTAGTAGTTTAGATTAGTGTAGTAGGAAGTAAATGAACATGTATTGTTGATAGATTCGTTCGATTTCCCCACTAAAACACCAAACCCTTGTTTTTGAACCGAAAAACACGAAATTGAAAGGGTAAATGGTTTATTTTGGGAAAAACGACACTTAGGGTTTCATTTTCGGGGGAAACCGCTACTATTGGGCTAAAAATTTTCAGGTTTTCGAAACCGGGACGAAAAATGAACTTTTTGGGTTACAGACGCCTGGACACGGGGCCGTGTCCGCTGAACACGGGGCCGTGTCCAGCCCACTGTTTGCAGTTTCACCCAAATATCTTTGTTTCGTACTAACTTTTGGTGTATTCTTTCAGATGTCAAAGTTCACAAGGTTCAACGCAAGCGAACTCGATGCTAGGGCACGATATGAGACACTCCAAACAAGACCCGAGGAGTACCCTAGGCGGACATGTACCGACTTGTTAACCATGGTGAATCAACTTGACCGATTCAACAACATCGTGACAGGGCCACTAGCAGTTGCATTGAACACTCGGCTTCGGTCAGTACATCAATGCACCATGGAGTTCTACAGTACTTTCAATTTCACCTCGAGGTGTGACCCGTTTGACAATGAAGGGGTTGGATTTCGATGTGGCGGGACAAGGTACTCGATCTCCATGGCACAGTTTGGAGCTATAATAGGACTGTACGGGGAAGAAGAATCGGGGAATGAGGAGAATACCGGGGGATTACGAGACTTGGATGCAACTGAACGTCAAGCCGCATGGGCTCAGATCGGTGAAGGAATCTACAACCCTAGCAGCACCAAGAGTACCAAACTGAGGGACCCGCTTTACCGCTACATTCACAGGCTCCCCACCTACTCGCTGAACCAGCGTCACGACAGTAGTGGCGTTGTAGGGTTGAAAGATTTGGTTGTCCTTCACTGCATCCACAACCAGAAGCCTCTCGATGTTCCATATCTCTTGTTACGAAACATGCACCTCAATCGCCTTGCTCACGCTCCTATGCCTATCTTCTTCGGGGGATGGGTGTACCGTCTTTTCAAGCATTTCACGAGAATCCCAAGGTCCTTTGAAATGAGTCCATGGTCGGGACGAGTTGACTACCACATTTACCGAGCCATGAACTTACTTTATGAGGCGGAAGACGGGACGGTGAGCTTTCAAAGGACACAAGGCTATGCATGGAACCCGCAGGAGGCTCTAGTTCTTCATGCACCACCTCCCCACTATCAGTACCAACCCCATGGCGATCCGGGTCAATCCTCCTCACAAGGAGGCGGTTTTCCTAACTTTCAAAGCTTACATGATCTTTTGCAGGAAAACCTCATGTGTACCAGGAACACCTACAACCTCGCCAACAACACATACCACCGGGTTGGAGCTATTGAGCGCAACATCAACGATATACAAGATGATATCGGTAGCATCCGGGAGTACATGGCGGGGCATGGGGATGGAGGTGATGATAGCGGTGAAGACATGGACGTTTGAAGGAACAAGGGGCAGGTTGGTGATGAGCTCACAGGTTTAAGTACCCTTCTCTATCGAACAATTTACGGCCTGCGTGCCGCTTGTTGAACAATTTACTTTCTTTAACTGTTTTTTATTTTCGTTTTATTTTCACTTTATGCTTGGAGACAATTAACGTTGGTAAATTAGGATGGTTTATGTTTTTTTGGTGTGGTATTGAGTGATTAAACAGGTACAATGCAAGGGTTAGAGTGCTAAACATTAGCACTTGCAGCCCCAAAATGGAGAAACCGGGAGACAAAACCTGTTTTTCAGGCTCACAGACTGTCCACACGGGGACGTGTCCAGCCGACACGCCCCCGTGTTCATCTCCCAGACCTGCTGTTTGGTTGCTGACCTGCAATTATTTGCCAGACACGAGGCCGTGTCCAACCGACACGCCCCCGTGTTCATCTTCTGTAAGTTTTCATTACTGGCAGTTCGCCACGGGGCCGTGTCTACTGGACACGGGGCCGTGTCCAGACTGCCAGTAACATAAATCTTTGTCTTTTTAACCCACTTTTACACATTCTAATCAACCGAAAATATTATTTTTGGGACACATTGAGGACAATGTGTAATTTAAGTGTGGGGGGGATGCTAAAACCTTGAATTTTGCAAATCCTAAATACAAGCCTTACACAAAACTCTATTGGAACCGCTAAACACCCCAAATTTTTTTCAAAAGCTTTTCGTTTTTTTTTTTTACTATTTGCTTGTCTTGGTTTAATTTGGGAATAACAAGTTCTAAAAAGGTTATATTTTTACAAATTTACAACCGATAGCGTCGTGATAACAAAGAACCAACATAAGAAAATTACGAAACGGCATAACAAGTCTAGTTAAAAATTCGATTATATATACTTGATCACATTAAAAACCCATTCCCACAAAAGTGAGTTTTGAGCCTTTATTGAGCATACAAATATACATCTTTAGACTAAATGCTCATTTTTCGTTTCTTGTGTGAATAGCCGCTTGGTTCTTACAACTCTAGAACTTGCCACGACGATACATTCCCGGTCCTTACCAACTTAAACACAAGTAAGTAAGTGATGGAGGCATTAGGACTAAGCATATTTTTCTTTCTACACCATTATTTTTCATTTTTTTTACCACCTACCCAAAATCCCCCTAGTTAGCCCCTTTGAGCCTAAACCTTTCATTTCATTACCCTAAAACCTTTTCACCCACCAAAAACCTTTTTATTTTTCACCCTTTATTTTAGTAACAAGCTCGGTTTTTCGTAAGCTCACTATTTTTTGTGACTCTAAAAAAAATGATGATGAAGTCAAAAACAAACAAAAGCTATATAAAAGCTTGTTTGGAGAAATACTTCAAAATAAAAAGTCACTAAAAACAAGGTATGTCACAAAAACCGACGCTTTTTACGATTTTCGCCCTTTTACTAACCACTAACCCAACCACCCACCTTTAACCCAAGCCTAACCCTTCACCCAAAAAAGTCCTCTTGATATTTACAAAGGTAAAAAGTTAAAAAGGAGGAGGATTGATTGCTTGGCAAGCCTATGGAAGGCGTAAGTTCCATGCCGCTCTCGAGTGATTCACTAAAAATTACACCTTCGGCCGAGTGTTGAGTGATCTCCCGTGAGGTATGTGAACTTGTATATAAATGGAATTTAATAAGGCATGCTATGCCCGAATAAATAATTTATCTTATGAAACGTTCTAAATAAATCCTAACGAATAGGATTGTAAATAAATAAAAATAAAACTTACAAAGATCTTGGATTCCCGACACTCTAGGACAAGCCAAAAACCTTCTCTTCTACCTATTCCATTTGGGAGTGTAAGCCACATTTAAAGAGTTTTGCTTGAGGACAAGCAAAGGTTCAAGTGTGGGGGTATTTGATGTGTGTAAAATGCAACATATAAATCACATCAATTAAGGCATAAAACTAACCCTTTTTAAGTACTAATGTTGGAAAAAGAGTGTTTTTGTCTTTCTTTTGTATTTTCAGGATGAAATGAGCTCAAATTCACAAAAGAAGCAAAAAGACAACTAATTCTAGCATAAATACAAGAAAAGGAATAAAAGTAGACTGCCCGGACCCTCAACGGCATCCTCCAAGGCAAAGAAGAGAAAGCAGAAGACTGAACACGCCCCGTGTCCAGCGGACACGGGGCCGTGCCCAAGAAGCAGCATAAAAGACAAACCTATAGAAGCTTCCATTGCCCACCACGGGGCCGTGTACAGCGGGCACGGGGGCGTGGTGAAGTACAGCAGGCGCATTAATTGTAATTGCGAATTACAATTAATGAGGAGAGAGAGTGTCAGACGGGCACGGGGGCGTGTCCAGCGGACACGGGGCCGTGCCCAGCCTTCTGTTTAGCCTATAAATGGGAGTGCTTGGTTACATTCCATCTCATCCCTTGGCACACCACCTCTTTCACACTTCATCCACCACCCACCACCACCATAACACCATCATCCACCACCATCATCCATTGTCCATCGTAGAGTGTGTGAGTCTCTCGGGATCCAAGATTGATCGTAAGAGTTCTTGACAATCAAGGCCATGTTTGCCTAAGTCTCTTACATCACTTGGTGAAGACAAGTGTTTAGTATGATACTTTTTATTTTTAATCTTTTGCACTTTTTATTTGGTTTTGTATTAATGACTTTAATAACTAGTTACTTATGTTGAAGGTGATCTTTCCTTATCGTTTGTCCGTGGTGTCTTGGCATTATTTTACTGTCTATATAAAATAAAAGATTTTCACCATTCATATCTCCACGGTCTATATGGAGGTATGTTGGCTACCTGGTCGGGGGTTAAGGGAACGGTTTGGTAAGGGTCTTGCCCTTGTTCAGCGTTTAGAGGTCCTGCTTGGGACCTGGGTCAAATTTAGTAGGATCTCCTTCAATGCCCATAGGTATTGGATGGCGGGGATCCAAACTCTTTGACCCCCTCATAAGTTAACTACTATTAATACTATAACCCGGCTATTTAGGACTGTATCCCTGCTGACTCAGACTACTTAGCCGAGGGTAACGTCACCGCCGAAAGCGGGGCCTACCACAATTTGCATTAATAACTTAATTCATTATCTTTCAATAATCCAACCCTTTAGGATTGTATCCTTGCTGACTCAAACTACTGGGTTGAGGGTAACGTCGCCTTCAAAAGAGGGGCCTACTACAATAACTAAGATAATCTCTTAAACAAGTGCAAAAGTGCGAAAATAATCAAAGGTTATACTAATACACGTGTAGGATCCAAGTGATTCATCTTGTCTATCTGTTTTTATTTTATTTTATTTTTCAGCATTTAGTTAGTTTTTATTTTCTTAGATTAAAACATTTTTTCTCACTTTTTGATTTGATTAGACGTTGAGGATAAACCGGTATTAAAACCTCTTGTGTCCTTGGACGACCTCGGTATCTTACCAACACTATACTACGTCCACGATGGGTGCACTTGCCCATATGTGTGTTTAGTGTTAGTAAATATCGTGTTTTATAAATTTAAAACTTGGCTAAAAGTGTAAAAAGGGGCTTAAATATACATCAAAAATATATTACACTACACACGCATCAGTTACTATAACAACAACAATAATCCGAGCCGTAACCGGATTCCTCGTTTTGTGGGCGGAGGTAATCAAGGTGGATATCATGGGGGTAATCGAAGAGATAACCGAAGACCAAGAGAGCAAGAAGTTGATGGTCCACGTCGTAATCAACAACCTCTAAGGGGAGTCAATGACCGTTTTAGGCCGGTGGTCACCGACAATGAGTCACCGATTGTGTGCGAAAGAAGAAGGTTTGATTGCAAGCCCCATTACATCAACATCCTCCCCCACTTCAACGGGAGGTCCAATGATGAACCGTATACTCATTTGGCGGAGTTTTCGGCCATATGTAGTACTATTGGTGGGCATGATTTCGCCTTGGAAGAGGTCAAGCTTCGATTGTTTCAATTTTCTTTGAAGGATAAGGCAAAGCAGTGGTTTCTCACACTTCCGGCGGGTAGTATTCGCACATGGGCTGAAACGCAACAAGTTTTTCTTGACGAATACTACTCAATGGCGAAGACCGACGATGCTAGAGATGAAATTCGGTCTTTTCGCCAACTTTCGAGTGAACCGTTACATGAAGCATTCACTCGGTTCAAGGAATTGATCCGGAAGTGCCCACATCATCAAATTGAAAAATGGGAGTTGGTCAAATTCTTCATAAGGGGTTTGGATGATGAGACATGGAACCACCTTGAATCGACCAGCAATGGAACTCTATTAAGCAATCACGAGGATGACAATTGGGAGTTCCTAGAAAGAATGAGCAAGAGATCAAAGGCGAAAGAGTCGGCCGACCGAGCCAAAAAACACCCTACCTCAAGGTCTTGGCCCGATCGTGATGCAAGTTCCAAGGATCGGATTGATACGTTGGAGCGGGAATTGGCCCGCATGAAGAAGAAAGAAGTGGGTGCGGTATAATATAGCGTATCTGAAGAATGTGGTGGCATCGGTCACCGGACCGAGAACTGCCAAGCCACCGCGGATGTGAATCAAGGGTATGGAGACCGGAGGCAATACGATATGAACTGCAACACTTACCACCCCGGGTTGAGGAACCATCCTAACTTTAGGTATGGTAAAGCTTCTAACCAAATGAACCAGAATTTCCAATCGGGAAATCAAGGGGGGTATTCGCACCAAACTCGCCAAGGAAGTAACCAAGGGGGTTACCAAAGGAACTACAATCAAGGCGGTAATGGGAGTGGCAATTCAATCTCTCAAATGGGCGGTGATGACTCGATAAATTCTAAGTTTGATGCACTCATGAATGCTATGAATGCCCTCACTACTTCAAATCAAGAGATCAAATCCGAAATGAAGAAGGAGTTTGAGGTGAGAGACAAGTCGCACAAGGCGTTGGAAAAGCAAGTGGGCCAACTTGCGGAAGAAATGGCCCAAATTCGTGGAAGTGGAGGAAGACTTCCAAGTGACACCACAATGAACCCGAAGAATCAAAGCTCAAGCACGAGCAATATGAGGAATGTACACATTAGCGCGGTAAGTCTTCTTCCAAATGATGAAATTTGTAGTATTCAAAGCATTCCACCACCACAATATGTTGATGGTGTAGTGGAAGATATAAGTGATGAGCCGGAAAGTGAAAATGAACAAGAAACGACTTCACAAAGTAAAATTGAAAATATAACTAAGAATCCTTTGTGTGAAAATTGTTTAAATCAACTTAACCCGATTTGTAGGACCGTATTTGACAGTCGTGTGAGTCAATCAGAGCTAGCAACTACCGAAAATGCAACGGAAATACAAAATCGGCATGAATCAAAACAGAAATGAGTAGAAACAGAAGGAATTCACTTTAAAACAGTTTTCTCATTCAATCTTCACAAAATACACGAGCAGCAGTTCGGCTACACGGGAGACATGAACGTACAAAATGAGAAAACAACTTGGGTATTTATAGGGGACAGGGTTTCGCTTTTGTGACATGTCCATATGAGCGAAACCTTAAGCTTGGGGTTTCGCTCATGTGACACTATGTCCATAAAAGCGAAACCTCAACATTAAAACCCAACATTTACACCTATATAATACATAATTAACACATCTAGACCCTATACAATGATCAACTAAGACTAAGACGCAGGCTTTAGACATTCGTGCACCAACAAACTCCCCCTTGGATACAGCCGCAGTCTTCAGTCTTGGTCTTCGGATCCTCATAACGACTTGAACTTTTCTTCGTGTTGCTTAGGCTTTCTCCTAAGAGCATTCCTTATCATGTCGTTCTCTTTCTTTCTCTTCTTATCCTCTTCAGCTTGAATGTGCATCCATTTGCCTTTGTTCTCATCAAGCTTTTGACGTTCACGAGCAGCTTTCCTTTTCATCTTCTCTTCGAGCGACCACCATGAAGATTTCCATTTACTTTCAGAGTTGATACTTTTCTGAAATCAAAGGGTTACAACTCTCTGAAATTGCATGGCCTGCTCTCTGTCCTCTTGCTGATAGTGAATTTTGTTGATGAAAAGACATTCGATATCCTTTGCTGAACAATTCACAAGCCACATAGGATCATAAACATGAATCTCTCTCAATTCTCCACCTGCTCTGTAAGTAATCACTGCTTCAGTAGTAATGCAACTATAAACCCGGCCCATGAAGCCTTTGTAAAACTCTTGCTCCATTGGAGGAACTGGTATAGTCTTCATTGTTTTCGGCTTTTTCACATTCAGAATCGTTTCTTCAACACCTGTCACTGGATCTCTTCTTGTAACTCTCTTCGGATAGTGTGGCTTCCAGTGCTTGAAGTCTCTCAAAGCCTCAAACTTGATCAAACCCCACATAGCAATGTCGTTCTTCCTGACATTATATCCCAAAGTTCTAACCTTTGACAATTCATCCACATCCCACCATGGAAGTGACATAATATCATGTAAAATACTGCACGCCACATTCTCTTCTTATCGCATACGCATTAACTTGAGGTAAGAATCCCCAACTGATAATGTCACCGTGAGATACGCTTCTATCACGTTGATAATACTTCAAAGGCCGTTTGAACTTCCTCTCGTGACTAACTTTAAACCATTTCTTTCTTTCTTCTTTTGCCATATCTTTTTGCGTTCGGTCAAAGTTTTTGTCTTTCAGAATTTCAGCAACTTTCCTTTGCAACTCATCACGGTTCTCCTCAGTAAAGAATTCCATTAACGTTGGCAACTGTGAGGTATCTTCATTAATGCTTTCATCATCTGTCCAGTCTTCGACTTCAACTCTATCATACAAGTCAGCATCTTCAACATACTTATACTGGTAATCACGCTGCTGATTGATGTCAAAGGCATTCAATTCTTCTTCAAAGTCGAATTTAAAATCAGGATCCATCACACGAGTCATTTCCTTAATTGCTTCCATCGTGTAAGTATGGAAATGCTCTCCTTCTTCACGATAAGTATCTAACCTCAAGATCAATTTCTCAGCTTGTTGAACATTCTCTGCATCATCTGACTCCCCCTGTCTATCAGCTCCCCCTGATTCTTCATTCACAGAATCATTCATCAAATTATCAACATTCTGTTCAGCAAAAGCTTCAGTAACTTTCAACCCAGTACCACCCTGAGCATCATCGTCATCATCATCTTTACCTGAACCATGACTGCTCGCAGAGTATACTTTCTCATCTTTGCCATCTTCCTCTTCATCCTCTTCTTCTTCATCATCCTCATCACTATCACCCATTAACTCTTCAAGAGGAGTATAATCCTCAAACAGGCCAGAAACTGTAGAAATAGGCTCGGGATTATCAACCACCATTGAAGGACAATCGATCTTTCTGTCACTGCAGAACTTCCTTCAACTCCTTTGCCTTTGTCTTTCATTTGTTCATCTATTTTGGCTTGACGTTCTGCTCTGAGCTCTTCAACTTGCAGCTCTTCAAACTTTTGCTCTACAGACGTTCCGAGCATGCTTTCAACTACTTTATTCAACATGTAGAACTCGTGATCTCTGAAAGCTTTAGCTGCTTCAAGTTCTTTGTTCTTCAACTTGAAATACTCATTTTGTTCATCACGTCTAGTCTTTTCTTCTTCTAGCTCAGCAATTTTCACTTTCAAAATATCAATTTCTGACTGATCAGAATCAATCTTTTTCACCAACTCTTTATTATCAATCTCCAACTTCTTCACACGCATTTCTAGAATTTTCTCCCCATCAGACACCTTCTTGTTTTCAGCGGCTAGCTTCTTGTTCTCAGCAATCACATCATCAACCTTCTTTTCAACATTTCTTACTTGTGAAGTGTTTGCGAAATCAAAATCTCCAACATCATCCAGGCTCACATTCAAATTCGAAGGAACATTTGGAAAGTTACGGAATCCCGCAGAACCCGGTGTAAGTTGACCTTGGGTGAGTGGAGGTGTTTGAAATATTTCTTGTGAGGTGAGAAGGGTTTGTTGTGGTGGTGGTGAATGATGTAGTGGTGATGGTTGTCTTGGTGGTGTTGGTTGTTTAGGTGGTGAGGATTGTTGTGGTGGTGTAGGTTGTCGGGGTGGTGATTGGATTGGTGATAGTGGTGGTGTTGGTTCATGTGGTGGTGTAGGTGGCTTCTTGGTTTCTTTGGTTTGTTTCTTCTTTAGCACAATCTTTGGCATTTTGATCTTTGGAGAAACCTTGCGAATCTTTGGAGAAACTACTTTCTTTCTAGCTCCAGCTTTCTTTCTGCCACCTGGAGGAGATTGTGATTCAGAGACATGTTCTGGTGAAGGAACGTAAGCAGCATCATCGTCCTTCTCTTGTCTCTTTCTCTTTCTCAACAACTTCTCTTGTTCTCTTTCTTCCTGAACTCTTCGTAAATGTTCAGTTTCATCAATTTCATCATCTGAAGAGCTCGAGGAGCTTGTAGTATCTTTATTCACATCATCCCCCTCAATATCATCAACAATCTTTTCTTTTCCTTTCTGGGCTTCAACATTAACAACTTTATCAACATCAGCAACCACTGTTGGCCCTGTCTCCAAGACATCAGTATCAAACAAATCATCAACATTAAATGGATCATCTTCCGCAGTTACCACTGTTTCCTTTTCCACAGTGACCACCTGTTAAACTTCTTCAGGTTCATCAATCAAAGATGTTTTTGCAGCTTTCTTTTGCTTCTTCTTTGGTTGTGAAGAAGATCCCTCATCCTTTTTAACAATAGGAGTGGCCTTTCTGCGTCTTCTCCCAGTTTCTTTCACATACCATTCATTCTTTGTGTTTTTGAAATCTTCAAGAACTTTTAACTCCTCAGCATACGCTGCCTCTTTCATCTCAGCTTCATTTCTCCAATTCTGGTGATCTACTGGATCTGGATCAAAATAATTTGCATCTTTTATGAAACCAAAGAATGCAGCACTAACTTTCGGTTCTGGATGATTCGGGTGGTATCTCACAATCTGCTTAAGCGTATCATTGCTCATGTGTGATTGTATCAACAAGTCATCTTTTATATTTCGATCAATTTCCGGATAAGCGTGATCAATCATCATCTGCACGAACCTCGGATACATCCAACTCTTGTTGCCTGTCTTGGTATTCTCAGCCATGTAATGGAATACAATGTGTGAGAAATTGTACTTTTTGTTCAACACTAACGATGTAACCATATTCATTTGATAATCACGCATTGTATCATAGCTTCCTTTCGTATGACTCAAAGCCATCAACACACAGTGAATAATAAACTTGTATGGCTTTGTAAACTTTGACTTCAAATAATTTCCAGCATTCAAAGCTCCTTGATAGCCCATTCTTAACATACAGCCTTTCACCATTCTTTCTGGATATCTCATTGGAGAATCTGGTTCATTTGGAAAGTTAACATCTTCACGGATAAGCGCTTCAGTGACTAGAATCTTTTCCTCCTTGCCATGCACCTCAACAATTGATGAAATTACTTTGTTTTTATCATCATAGCTTGCATTGTTCCAGAAACGTTCAATGTGAGATTTGTACAGTGGTCTTTGATCAGTAAGTGCTTTCTGAATGGGAATACGACCCATGAATTCCAATATGCCACTAAACTTGGCCAGCTTGGGGTTTTTCTGAATGTCCAAATCACAACAACTGTTGTGAAGAGGATCAAAGACAACACTAGATCCCTGCAATTCAACAATACATACACTGAATCAGACACTTAGAAAAATTTCAAAAGTTTACAAGTGATCACACATGATACCCTAAAAGCGAAACCACTTATGCACTAAGAACGAAATCACAAGTCGTGACATTAAAGAGAAATCACAGATTGTGCATAAGAGCGGAAGCTCATGATTTACTCATGAGCAGAACCACGTACAACCCAAAAAGCGAAATCATCAGTAGACACTCAAAAACTGATCAAATCTCAAAATTGAACCTATTATCTTGTTAAAATGACAATTCCGACATTTGGGGTTTGTTTTGATTTTACTTTTGATCTATTAAACTCTCTAGATCTAAGATTGTACTACCCGGACATCAACAAACATCAACAAACAACATATTTGAAACAATCAACACTCAAAGATGTAATCTAGACATCAAACCGACTGCACAGGTTTATTTTCAAATGTCCATTTGAGAGTTAATGCCCTAAATCTAAGTTTCGTTCAACAGACATGGCCGACAGTTCAAATATCAAATGATATAGGTCAAATTGAAGCATAATCAACCTTGCCCATGATCAACAACTATGAGAATGATAAAATCTGTAGAAATTTGAGCAGCACTTCGCCTGAAATTGGACGTTTTAGGGTTTCGCTTATAATCGCCGGAGAAGAAGGGCTTATGAGCGAAAGGGGTGAAAAGTGACGTATGAGCGAAACCCACTGGCTTATATAGATGGTATGGTTTCGCTCTTACGACCAATGACAAAAGAGCAAAACCTTAAGAGACATACAAGCAAAACCTCATGAAGCATCTAAGAGCGAAACCTTTGTTTTAAGTGACCTTAAAAGCGAAATCATTGTTTAGGTGACACATGAGCGAAACCATGTAGTTGTTTTCAAAAAATTAACTTTTTAACACTTTTCAGATTAACCACCGTCACACCCAGTTGACCAAGTCCAAGTTAATGACCTTGGACAACTGCTTGGCCCACCAAGTCCAAGTTAATGACCTTGGTTGACCGAATTATGAAGCACGCAGTTATTTCATTCTGAAAATAGTTCAAATGAATGAAATTTTGAACATTTTGAACTTCCAAACACTTTTCAATTGTCCAACACTGTACCAATCATTGTTCTGCATCACCAGCTTACCCAGCCCTCATCAAACACTGACATGATCTGCACTAAGCTTTGATCGTCCGATTCCCAATGTCAGTTGTCGAAAATAAAATGAGAAACTAAAATCTTTTTGGATTTTTAACTGAATAAACTGAAAACTGTACACACAATCTTTTTGTGAGTGTGCTAGGGGATCATATCAGCTGCCGACTAGACACTAGCACCATTAAGCTGTTATTTCATTTTAAGCATTAAACAATTCGCGTAGATTGCCGATATACTGATCCTCTTAAATTCTCACAAAACCTTCAATCTGTTCGGGATACAGAATTAGTGTTCTAGGACTTAAACATCTACATGTGTCCCACCTCAGTATATACTCCCGTATCCAGACCCCAGTATTCAGTCTTACAGGTGAGTATACCACAGCTGATATCTGTTCAGGGGTAGGTGCGAGGGGCGTGAGAGCTCAGGTCGATACTTCCGTATACGCAGAGAGATGACGGCTTCGACTTTAAGGTGTGTCCCCTTTAGGGGATCTTTTGTTTTCAATAGCAGCGACTATCAATTTTATTGTTTCATCAGCATGCTGAGGGCGAGCTTATATTTCAAAGCTTTTTGCAGAAAGTATTATCCGGGGACTAGGTCAGTACTTCCATACAGCAGAAGTCCCATGATAATACCCCAGATATCACTGAGTATAAAGACCTAGTAACTCAGAATACGGGACCCTTCAAACAGGATTTCAGGGGTTACCTATATATCCTGGAGGTGTTCCCCATGTAGACGCAAGTGAAATTTATGTTTATATTCCAGACTGATCTACTAATTTTGCGAAAACCTACCGGCACATCTTTAGCGAGACTTCTTAATTGCATTTTATACATTACAATTCTTTAGCGTACTGTGTCCGTCTAGCTGATGTACTATCATTTCCCCTATTCTACACAACTCTTTTTGAATTTTTTTAATGTTTTTGGATTTTGAATTTTATCATGTTTTTGTATTTTTCTGCGAATTTCTCCCCTAAAACTAAAACATATTTTTATCGAAAAGCAGAAAATAAATTGCACAAACAAAATTGACAACACGACAAAGGTTCACGTCAGATCGCTGCCCAACTCGGCTTCACAGTTAATAACCCTCCCAGATTGCAGATTTTTCATCCCATTTAGCCTTAAAAGATAATAAAATCTCTTTTTATCAAATGGTTTAGTATAGAAATCCGCTTTCTGATCATTGGTGTGCAACTGTTCAATCCGAATTAACTTTTTCTCGTGACAATCACGGATAAAGTGGTGACGGATCTCAATGTGTTTAGTTTTTGAATGGTGAACCGGATTTTTAGTGATATTAATAGTTGCTTCATTATCCACGTAGATAGGAGTATCTAAGAACTACAAACCGAAGTCTCGCATCTGCTATTGGATCTAAAAGATCTGCGAGCAACAGCTGGAGGCTGAAACGTATTCAGCCTCGCATGTAGAGAGCGCTACTGCGGTTTGTTTCTTACACTACCAGGTGACGAGTCGAGTTCCGAAGAACTGACACCCAGCAGTGGTGGACTTTGCGTTATGCTTGCAGCTTCCAATGTCAGAATCAGCAAAACCAGATAAAGTAAAGTCACCCGATTGAGGATACCACAAGCCGATGCTTGGGCAGCCTTTCAAATATCGTAAGATACGTTTCACTATGGTCAGGTGTGACTGCTTTGGATTTGACTGATATCTGGCGCAGAGACATGTCGGGTACATGATGTCTGGACGGGATGCCGTGAGATACATTAGAGAGCCAATGATAGATCGGTACAATGTCTCGTCCATCTTCACTCCATTCTCGTCTGGACAAATTCCATGATTCTGCGCGAGGGGGGTTGATGCTGAGTAAAGTGTACACTAAACGCTTTATCACAGATTTGTGAGATACTGTGTAAATTGTTTGTTAACTCTACTATGTAGTTCACTTTGTCGAACGAAATCACGCCATTTGACAGCGTTCCTTGACCAACGATCCTTCCTCCTTGATTCCCAGCAAATCCAACATAGCTTCCGTTTATGGATTTGACATCATAGAGCAGAGCAAGCGTCCCAGTCATATGCCTTGAAGCGCCACTATCCATAATCCACTTTGATAGAATCGACTTGGGCAGCCCCTGTAACCATCACAACAAATTTACTCAAACAATGAAGCCCAGGATTTCTTAACTTCCGACACACTTCCGAACACAACATCACACTTCTCATTTGTTTTCAGAAAATCAAATGTGACATTTGGAACCTCTTCTTTCACAATTGTTTTAACTTTGTCAGTTATTGGTGGAAATTCAGCAAGAAACTTATCAACTTCATTCTCAAACTCAACCACATCATCTCTAAAAATGTTTGAATCAATTTTCAAAGCATTCCCCATCTTTTTAACCTCAACAAACGGTTTCGATTTCGCGACCCAAGATTGATTTTCAAAAATTTTTGTCTTAGGGTAAATCTTTGAAGTCTTTCGAGTCTTAGAGGATTCGCCAATCTCAAAAGTCGATTTCGGCTTGTCCTCCGACTTCAAAGATTCCCCTCTTTTCAAAATTCGGATCGGAGAAACCATCGGCTTTTTGCTTTTGTGTCAGTCGGGGATTTAGGTCGAGGTTTTTGAATGTTTGAGTTTTGAACAGTTGGTTTAGAAACAGCTTGTTTTTGAACACTTGGTTTTGAAACAGTTTGTTTTTGAACCGGTTTTACAACAACAGGTTTCTCAATGACTTTCTGACACTGTTTTGCCATATGGCCGATCTCATTGCAGCGGTAACACACCCTTTTGTCATATTCGACAAAAGTAGATTTCACTGACTCTTCTTTTAACTTCTTTGCTGCATTGAAATCGTCCACAGCTTTTTGACTGAAAATATAATCTCTCTCATCGTCAACACTCGGACCAGCGACAAACACATCATTTATCTTCTCTTTCGGCTTAAACACCTGCTTAGCCGTTTTCTTTTCAAACCCGATTCCTTTAGTTTTAAAGTTGTTTTTCTTGTTATGACCATTACCATCCCCATTTTTCTTTCCCGAACTTGTTGGACGTGATGTCACAAACGACTTTTTAGGTTTCGAAAAGAATTCATTGTTATTAACTTTGTTAATGTTCATTTCAACCAGTTTAAACACTTTTTCGACATTCTCAATTTTCACATTCTGAAGCGGGTACTCGAAGTCGGAATAAAGTTTGTCAGTTCCAACCATAGTGTATACCACCATAATCGGATCTTCATTCGCACTGTTTTCCGATTTCGGTACATATCGATCTAAGAAATTCCCTTCATCTTCAGAATCACTGACAACATTCTCAGATTGAGCCTTTTCAGATTTCTCACTCTCCTCATCCAACACCTGATCGACAACATTTTTGATGACCTGAGATTCGTTGTCGGTATCGGATGGGGAAAATGTGACATCTATGGTCTCAGGCAAATCATCTTCTATCGATCTGAATTTGAGATTCAAAGCCGCTTCCACCCCATCTGGATATTTCTGTGTGTAATGATTCCACATTGGGGGTGGAACGCTCTTAAAGACTGGTGCCGTATGTGGCTGTTGGGGGACAATCTGATCGAGAACGTACGATGAAGCCACATAACTCATTAACTTTTTATCAATCCGATCGTTTTCAATTTTAACTAATTCGAGTTCTTGCTTAAGCGATGCGATCGTGTCTAAATGAAAATTAACTTCAGTTTGTTTATCTAAAAGTGTTGCTTTAGCCAATTTTGTAGCTTTATCGTTCTCAACACTTTCCTTATGAATCATCTTGATTGACCTTTTAAGAGTATCGTACGCCTCTTTCACTTGGCCAAGGTCAAACTTAATCATATCAGCATGGTGTTTCAATTCCTGATACTTAGTGTCTTTTTTAAGACACTCCGTGCATGGTTCTAAACACTGTTTGCACGGTGTTTCAGGGATTGAAACAACCTTTTCAACAATCTGCTCTACACAATCAGTTTTACCGACATTGTTTGACTCAGACTCAGATAGTTTGACTGGTTTGATCTCCTAAACTCCAGGTTCCTCTCGTTTGACATACACACTACTGACAAACTTTGACTCCTCGGATTCTGAGTCTACCTCTTTGAGTTTTCCCATTAGAGCTTTGTCAGCTATGTCTTTCAAAGCTTCTCCAGTCATCTCTTTCGACACATCGATCAATTCTTCAACGACTTCTTTCTTTTCTTCAAACCTTGGGCATGATCCGGTCCTTGGTTCTTCAAAGTAACCTGCAAAAGATTCAGAAATATTAGGAGGCAATACAGATTTCATTAAACGTCCCAAAACTTCCTGCTCAGACTGATAATAATATACTCCAGCAGCTATTTCTTCCATATCGACCGCATTATCAGCCGAAACCTCTTCAATAACCGCAGAAACATCTTCAGTAACTGTTTCCGGATCAGACACACTCTCAGAAATCTCAACAACTTCAGCCATCATTGCTTGACCATCGCTACCGGGGATATACTTATCCCAGCTGAAACCTGCAGCAACCTTCTCATCGTCTTGATTCACGATCAGCGCCTTTTCCAGTTTATTCTCAATCTGTGGCCTCTGAACAGTTTGCTGTTGATTTGGTCGGTGATATATCGCTTGCCTGTAGTAGTCGTTGGTGAACGGGTTTTGATGATTGTTTACTTCATGATTAGGATCTTCTCGTTTGAAGTGACCGCGTTCTTTACATTTAAAGCATGTAACTTTCTACTTATCAAACCCTAACTTTTGATCGGGGCCTGATAGACTGTTCCGGCCTGTAATTTCCATGAAAGGTTGAGCCCTATGCACCAAACTCGCCATACACCACTTGATGTCAATTAACTCAAGCTCTTTGGGATCGATTTGATCGTAATCCTCCTTCGTCATGTCAGGATTACCGATCCTCCCTGCGACTAAGCCCTCATAAGCTTCAAGAACGGAAGCAAGCATAGCTATGTGCTGTTTTGCGGCTGTTTTAGTTATCTCGTTTCCATTCTTTATGTTTACCGCAATGTTGCACTGAACCCCAGAAACATACGCCTGATGATTTGATCCTGTTGAGCTTTGAGGTGAAGGCTGTTCCTGGGCTTTGACATTCGGTTCAAAGTTCGCGAATGGTGAAGAATTGCCGGATTGCGGAGTGTTTGAAGAAACACTTGAAGTGTTATCAGCACTGAACCCTGTATGTATTTTTGGACTTTGATTGGTTGAAACTGTAGGGTTTCCTTTGTAATACAACGATACATCCTGCTGCACACTCGCTAGTTCATTTTCTTGATTTTCAGCAATTCCAGCTCGTGTGCTTCGATCTTCTCGATGAATGAGCTGAGGTTGAGATTCACAAAATCAGAATTATTCTTCAACATCATTAGATACGTTCCCCATTCATCATACGGAAGAGCATCACACAGTTTATCAATCCATTCTTCATTCGTCTTTGTAATTTCCAAACGCTTCATTTCAACTACAAGTTGACAATATCGTTCGATTAACTGCTTTTTTGTCTCGCCTTTAATCCCAGTAAAAATATCGAATTCCTTCTTGATTAAAGCCTTCTTGCTTTTAATCATCGAAACACTGCCTTGGAATTTCAGCTTCAACGCTTGCCACATCGACTGAGAATTATCTTCATGTTGCAGTATAACGAGAATATCTTCCTTAATGGCCTATTGCAGAATGCTCACCATCTTCTTTTTAGCCTTGAAGTCAATCTGTTCAGATTCTGTCAAACTCACGATGCCCTTTTCCAATCCCATACCATTAACTGGTGGCACATACTTTGCTTCTATCTTCATCCAACACTCGAAGTGATTGGCTTGCACCTAGTTTTTGAAACGGCCGGACCAACCCGCATATTCATCTAAACTCATGAGCTTTGGTGGCTTTTGCATAGTCCCAAACTCGTTTTCCATGTTAACGTTCTGCACTATACTCGCCGGACTTTGCGTAGCCGTCAAACCACTACCCGCAAACAAGTTATAAAAATCTTGATGTTCCATTTTTAGTGACAAATTTCTAAAAATGTTTAACTTTTTGATTAACAGGTTGTTTTTATTAAAAACTTTTAACACAAACTGAGTTTCCAACACTTGGACACGTATGAAATGGACTAAACGCTTAAAACATGATTTTTTACACTAACACAGGTCGTATAAGCGAAATCAGTTTCTAAATGTTTATATGAGCGAAACCTGTATATGCTCTTATCAGCGAAACCTCTAGATGGACTAATAAGCGAAACCACTAAATTGACTTAAGAGCGAAACCACACGAGCGAACCCCAAATATGTCACAATGAGCGAAACCTCGGGAGCGAAACCCCCAAAAATGACACTAAGAGCGAGACCCTATGAGCGAAACCCCTGGAGCGAACCTCAAAAATGACCCTATGAGCGAACCACACGAGCGAAACCCCTCAAGATGACCTAAAAGCGAAACCTATTCACGAGCCATTTTAAGTCACTTTTAAGCTGATTTTAGGTTTGAATTTCTCAAGGGTTTCTTATTAATCAGTTTTACACTATATACTCAAATCTCAGTCCATTTTGTCCGTCGGAAAGGTCTGAAACTCAAAAAGTGCTAGAAAAAGGCTTTGATTCGGGTCAACTAGCTCACAACTGGCTCTGATACCAATTGTAGGACCGTATTTGACAGTCGTGTGAGTCAATCAGAGCTAGCAACTACCGAAAATGCAGCGGAAATACAAAATCGGCATGAATCAAAGCAGAAATGAGTAGAAACAGAAGGAATTCACTTTAAAACAGTTTTCTCATTCAATCTTCAAAAAATATACGAGCAGCAGTTCGGCTACACGGGAGACATGAACGTACAAAATGAGAAAACAACTTGGGTATTTATAGGGGACAGGGTTTCGCTTTTGTGACATGTCCATATGAGCGAAACCTAAAGCTTGGGGTTTCGCTCATGTGACACTATGTCCATAAAAGCGAAACCTCAACATTAAAACCCAACATTTACATATTCAACCCCTATACAATACATAATTAACACATCTAGACCCTATACAATGATCAACTAAGACTAAGACGCAGGCTTTAGACATTCGTGCACCAACACGATTAATGCATCAAAAGTTGAGAAACGGTACCCACCGAAGGACGAGAGGTGGGAAAATTTCAAACAAGCAAAAATTAATTTACCGTTACTCGATGACATTAAAAAGGTTCCGGCTCATGTGGAATGCTTAAAGGAGTTAAGCATCGAAAAACGGCACAACAAATTACCCAAACCGGTTGATTTGATATCTCATGTGAATGCCGTTTTATCGAGTGCCCTTCCTCAAAAAGCTCAAGATCCAGGAGATCCTCTTATTCCGATTCAAATTGGAACATTTAAAATCGAGAGGGCGCTCCTCGATCTTGGAGCTTGTGTGAGCATTTTACCCGGGAGTTTGTATGACCAATACGATTTTGGTCGATTGAAAAAATTTGATACTCCTGTGGTATTGGCCGATCAGACTCCCACGCATCCACGGGGGATGGTGGAGGATGTGATTGTTAAGGTGGATGATTGCTACTACCCAGTTGACTTTTTGGTAGTAGACTATGTTGGGTGTGTTGAGGACACCCAACCGGTAGTTATCCTGGGTAGACCGTTCTTGGCAACTGCTAATGCCATAATAAATTGTGCAACGGGAACAGTAAGCATGAAGTTTGGGGACCGGTAATTAAATTTAAATGTTTTTCCAAATTTTACTAACCCACTCGGTGAGGATAAGTGTCCCAAAAAGGACATGAATCCAAACAAAAAGATATGTGCTATGGTTGGCAGGGTTGGAGAAACAAAGAAGAAGACGGTCAAGAAAAAGAAGGCGAAGAAGTCACCTCTAGAAAAGAAGAAGGAAGAGGAGGTGAGGAAGTTTGGACCGTTTGGCAACAAATGGTATGAATCACCGGTGGGTGATTTCGAGGAGTTCGTAGGTGGCAAGCACGCCATTCGACCACCATGAGGTGGTAAGTCAATTGTTGTTGTATATTTTGTTTTACAATTCGTTTTAATTTTTCTCCGTAGTTTAGTTGTTGTTGTTGTTGTATAATTTTGTTATTTCGTTTTAGTAGTTAAATGAACGTTGTGGGTGTGTTCCCTATATAACCCTCACGAGACCTACTCGTCCTCCCAAGCTATTGGGGGGTTTAAAAGGGCTTGTTGTATATGCTAAATGCGACCGTGATTCCTACGAAAGTGAGTTAGGTTTGTTATTGTTGTAAATTTTTTTTCCACAAAAATCAGGGAAAATTAACACATGATTTGGTAAACTTTCATAAAAATGGTAGAACTAAGAACCTAACAAATTTCAATGGTTGTGAGAAGCATGCTTCTACACAAGGGTTTAGATTTGTAGGTACACCATGTTCGCGGGACAATCGTTTTTGAGAAGAGAAGAAGAAGACAGGAGCATCTAGCGACAAATATCAGGTGCATGCGTTTCCTTTTTACCTTGATTCTTAGATTAGTAATAAGTGGATTGTAATTGTATATTATTTTTCAGGGTGGAATTTTTGGGAAGTTAGCCGTGTCACATCCCTTGTGCGTTTTAAAACTCTAGTTCTTACACATTGAGGACAATGTTTACCTCAAGTGTGGGGATGGGGGAGTAGTAAAAGTTTTCGATTTTGACAAGTTCATTTAAACACTACACATTGATGACAATGTTTACCTCAAGTATGGGGATGGGGGAAAATTTCAATTTTTTTTCAAAAATGTCTTATTTCGAAAGCGATCTTAAAGCACAAGTAACTAAGTCAACGAGGGATGTCACAACCCATTTGGTCTTTTGTCATGGTCAAGTTCAAATTAATAACATGACGGGTATTTAGCGAGTGGTTATTTGGGAATAATCCGCCTAAGAAACTAGTATTTTATGCATGTCACATGCCATACTCATTAGATATGTGAGGTTTTGAGCCACTTTTATATCATAGATTACATACTATGTTTCTTTGTTTGAGTGGACCATTAGTCATGTATTGTAGAACTTGCAACTTTTGATACGTTTAAGACCACAGACCGAATACAAGCACGAGAATGATTAAGGCATTAGGTAAACCTTTTCCATTTTACACCATTTTTATATCCTTACCCAAAAATTTGTCCCCTAGTAGCCAATTTTGAGCCTAATCCTTTCGTTTGACCACCCTATAGCCCATAACCTTAAACCTTTTTCTTTTAAACCCGTGTGATGGAAATTCGATTATAGGAGTCGAGTTTGTATAGTTGTATTTGATTGTTTGCATAAAAAAATCAGAAAATGTTATGAAAAAGATGAGAAAATTGCTGAAAAAAAAAAGAACAAAAATACATGTTCTTAGTTTGAGAAATAAAAGGCTAAAGTTGTTGCCTTGTAGTTGATGTTTATAGTTTAGTTTTGTTTAGAGTAGTCTTTTTTAATAAAAATCGAATTTTCATCACCTTAGCGACTTTAAAATGTCCTATTTCCTACCCTTAGCCTAGCCCCTTTACAACCCTTACAAAGACCTTATGACTTGTGCTTAGTATTCGTGTTCGGTGGTGGAGAATGATTGAGTTGCAAGCCTATGCGGGTACGTGTTCTGATTGGTTTTGAGCGATCATTCTCTGAAGTGCTAATACATTATGAAAATTAGCCAATTTATAAACCGAGTGGAGAGAACATTGTGAGGGATGTGCATGAATTGTTGGTTTCAGGGGCGGGTTAATCTTGGATAACCATTTTATATGTGAATGCATTTTACCGTTAAATATGTTGAAAATTGTAAAGAATTTGAACTTTTGTATGACAATAGACCTTAACCTTCGTCTCGGGAATGGGGCGTGTATTTCTTGTTAGACCCACATGAAAGTGAAAAACAGATTTGCTTGAGGGCAAGCAAAAGACAAGTGTGGGGATGTGATACGTGGTTGAAAACCGGTGATAGTTTATGCTTAAGTTGATTTTTTTACATATCTTTTAATCTTGAATAGCCTACTTTTAATGGGTTTGTGTTTTACAGGTCTAAAAGAGTTTAAGGAGCTAATTGGGAGCTTTACGGAGCACCGGGAGCGAACGGGATCAACCGGGGATGTGAAATGAACAAAACCGGGTTAATAACGAAGATTGGATGTGTTTTGGGGGATGTTAATGGATTTAAAATGAATATATTAGAAGATGGCATGATAGAGGGCTGAATTACGAGTACGTGGGCGAAAACGGTGCGTAAAACGGAGCTATAACGAAGAAGTTAAGAAGAAAACAAAAAATGGTATTTAGAGGCACCGTAGGCGACGCCCAAAAGGACCATTGGCGACGCCCTCTGGTTTGTTCTGTCGGCCAATCATTCCAAACCCTAATCATCATTCCCCTTTCCAATCCATTCATCACCATCAATCATTCCAAACCCTAATCACTATTACCACCACTTCAAGGCTTCAAGATGATGATGTTCAGGCTCTCCTCATCCAGTGATCAAGTCATTTCGATCATGCACGGCTAATTCCTTGGAGGTTTCACCCCGGTGTAGACTTTTGTAAGATTTAGGGTTTATTATGTGTTGATGTTTGATTTGTGACAACTTGAATTGCATTTGAATCTTTAGACAATTGTCCTACGTTTGTATTGAATTTACGAATTGTCGAGTGAATGATTAAATTTGACTTTGTGAAACGAATACACGTATTTATGCCTTGTCTTTTGATAGGATTTATTAGTCCAAGGTAACGAAGTGCATCGTGGTCCGTTGTCTATGACGTTGGTAGCGATTAGCACCTAAGCTTTGTGATTGTTGACCCGTTAATGAACTAATTCGAGTAAATCAAATTAAAACGCGTAGTAATCCTAGGTCTTGCATTTGTTGAAACCGGGTGTGAACCTTGTTATTACATCTAGTTTTATTAATCAAGTTTCTTGCAATTGCTTATTTCTCTTAGTTAATTAATCCAACCCAATTGTTATTCTCATTAAATATCTTTTCAACAAATAAAAATCATAAAAATAAATTAGCAAGCTTCATAAATTGTGACACTCGTTCAAATTCAATCAAGTCCATTCGCAAACCACATACTCTTCGTGGTTCGACCCCTTACTACCACTAGCTATTTGTTAAGGGTAATTTGGGTATATAAATATTATCTTTGACCGGAGCGCGACACTCCGATCATTAGGCCGTCGATTTTAAGCTTTCTTAAAATCTTCGTGTCCCCGGCAACGGCTCCAAAAACTTGATATGTGTGTGGTGTGCTATATTTTTTATGTATATTTTAAGCCCTTTTACACTTTTTAGTCAAGTTTTAAATTTATAAAACACGATATTTACTAACACTAAACACACGTATGGGCAAGTGCACCCATCGTGAGCGTAGTATAGTGTTGGTAAGATACCGAGGTCGTCCAAGGACACAAGAGCTTTTAGTACCGGTTTATCCTCAACGTCTAATCAAATCAAAAGTTAGAAAAAGGTTTTTAAACTAGAAAAATAAAACTAACTAAAATGCTGAAAAATAAAATAAAAGTAAAAACAGATAGACAAGATGAATTACTTGGATCCGACTCGTGTGTTGTGTAACCTTTGATTATTTCCGCACTTTTGCACTTTTTAAGAGATTATCTTAGTTATTGTAGTAGGCCCCTCTTTTGAAGGTGACATTACCCTCAACCTAGTAGTTTGAGTCAGCAAGCATACAATCCTAAAGGGTCGGATTATTGAAAGATAATTAATTATGTTATTAATGCATAATGTGGTAGGCCCCTCTTTTGAAGGTGACGTTACCCTCGGGTAAGTAGTCTGAGTCAGCAGGGATACAGTCCTAAGTAGCTCGGTTAAAGTTTTAATAGTAGCTTACATATGAGGGGATCAAAGAGTTTGGACCCTCGCCATCCAATACCGGTGGGTGTTGAAGGAGGTACTACTAAATTTGACCCAGGTCCTTGCAGGATCTATACACTGAACAAGGCAAGACTCTTACCAAACCGTTCCCTTAACCCCCGGCCAGGTAGCCAACATATCTCCATATAGACCGTGAAGATATGATTGGTGAAAATCTTTTATTTTATATAGACAGTAAAATAATGCCAAGACACCACAGACAAACGATAAGGAAGAATCACCTTCAACATAAGAAACTAGTTATTAAAGTCATTAATACATAACCAAATAAAAAGTGCGAAAAGATTAAAAATAAAAAGTATTACACTAAACAGTTGTCTTCACCAAGTGATGTAAGAGACTTAGACAAACATGGCCTTTGATTGTCAAGAACTCTTACGATCAATCTTGGATCCCGAGACTACTCACACACTCTATGATGGATGATGGATGATGGTGGTGGATGATGGTGTTGTGGTGGTGGTGGAGTGTGGGTGAAGTGTGAGAGAGGTGGTGTGCCAAGGGATGGTTTGCAAATGAGCCAAGCACCCCTATTTATAGCCTGAACAGCAGCTCGGGCACGGCCCCGTGTCCATTGGGTACGGCCCCGTGTCCATCCTCCTTCTCTTTCTTCATTAATTGCAGTTTGTCTGCATTAGTTGACCACGCCCCCGTGTCCGCTGGGCACGACCCCGTGTGCAGAAGCGTATCTGTACTATCAAGATTTCCCTAGATTCTGCGAATCTTAGAGTTGACCACGGCCCCGTGTCTAGTGGGCACGCCCCCGTGGTGGGTGATAGAAGCTTCTATAGCTTTGTCTTTTCTGCTGACACTTGGGCACGCCCTCGTGCTCATTGAGCACGGGGCGTGTTCAGCCTTCTGTTCTCTTGTTTTTTGTTGGGAAGATGTTGTCGGGGGGGGGGGGGGGGGTCGGGCATGCCACGTTTGTCCCTTTTCTTGTATTTATGTTAGATTTAGCTGCATTTTTGCTTCTTTTGTTCATTTGAGCTCATTTAATCCTGAATATACAAAAGGAAGACAAAAACACACTTTTTCCAACATTAGTACTAAAAAAGGGTTAGTTTTATGCCACAATTGATGTAATTTATATGTTGCATTTTGTGCACATCAAATACCCCCGCACTTGAATCTTTACTTGTCCTCAAGCAAAACTCTTTATAATGTGGCTTTACACTCCCAAATGGAATGGGTAGAAGAGAAGGTTTTCGGGCTTGTCATAGAGTGTCGGGATTTCCAAGATTCTTTATTAAGTTTTATTTTTATTTATTTACAATCCTATTCGTCATGATTTATTTAAAACATTACATAAGATAAATTACTTATGAGGGCATAACATGCCTTTTTTAAAATTCCATTTATATACAAGTTCACATACCTGACGGGGGATCACTCAACACTCGGCCGAAGATGTATTTTAGTGAATCACTCGAGAGCGGCATGAAACTTACTCCTACCATAGGCTTGCCAAGCAATCAATCCTCCTCCTTTTTAACTATACACCTTTGTAAATATCAAGAGGACTTTTGGGGTGAAAGGTTAGGCTTGGGTTAAAGGTAGGTGATTGGGTTAGTAGTTAGTAGAAAAAAGCGAAAAGCGTAAAAAGCGTCGGTTTTCGTAAGACTTGTTATTTTTCATAACTTTTTATTTTGATGAAGCATTTATTTCAAACAAAGTTCTTTTTGATAAACTTGTTTGTTTATTTCTTTTGGCTTCATCATCATATTTTTTTTAATAAGGAAGTCATAAGAAAAACCGAGCTTGTTACTAAACAAGGGGTTTAAAATGAAAAAAGGGTTTTGGTGGGTAAAAGGGTGTTTGTTTGGGTTAAGAAATAAAAAGGTTTAGGCTCAACGGGGTTAACTAGGGGGATTTTGGGTAGGTGGTAAAAAAAGAAAAAATAATGGTGTAGAAATAAAAAGGGTTATTCTAATGCCTCCATCATTTAGTTACTCGGGAATGCATCGTCGTGGCAAGTTCGAGAGTCGTAAGAACCAGGCGGCTATTCACACAAGAAACGAAAAATGAGCATTTAGTTTAAAGATATGTATTTGTATGCTCAATAAAGGCTCAAAACTCACTATTTGTGGGAATGGGTTTTATGTGATCAAGTATATATAATCAAATTTTAACTAAACTTGTCATGCCGTTTCATAATTTTCTTATGTTGGTTCTTTTTATCACGACGCTATCGGTTGTAAATTTGTAAAAATATAGCCTTTTTAGAACTTGAAATTCCCAAATTAAACCTAGACAAGTAAAAAATGAAAATTTTTTGAAAAAAATTTAGGGTGATTAGCTGTTCCAATAGAGTTTTGTGTAAGGCTTGTAATTAGGACTTGCAAGATTCAAGGTTTTAGCACCCCCCCCCCCCACACTTAAATTACACATTGTCCTCAGTGTCTCCCAAAAATAAGTTTTTAGGTTGATTGAATGTGTAAAAAGGTGTGAAAAAGCAAAATTTTATGTTACTGGGCATCTGGACACGGCTCCGTGTCGGATGAACACGACCCCGTGGTCAGAGTGCCAGTAACGAAAACTTACAGAAGGTGGACACGGGGGCGTGTTGGCTGGGCACGCTCCAGTGTCTGGCAAAAATCTGCAGAATTAAACAAACAATAGGTCTGGGGAAGTGGGCACGGGGGCGTGTCGGCCGGACACGACCCCGTGTAGACAATCTGCAAAGGTGAAAAACAGGTTTCTGGCTTCGGTTTTGCTGTCCCGGCTTTAGTGGTACTAATATTTAGTACTCTAAGCCTCGTATGTACCTGTTTTATCAATAAACACTACACCAAACCATAACAAACATCCTAAATTACCATAGTTCAACATCCACATAACAAAGTTAAAAAGAAAAACAAATGCAGAAAGTAAAAGAGTTAAAGGAAGTAAATTGTTCAACACACGGCACGCAGGCCGGAAATTGTTCAAAAGAAAAGAGGGTTAACCTGTGGGACCTCCTACCAGCTGCTCCTCCGCCTAGTCCATGTCCTCGTCTTCATCATCACCTCCTCCTCCGTGCCCCGCCATGTACTCCCGGATGTTCACGATGTCATCCTGAATGTCGGAGATGTTCCTTTCAATTGCCCCGACCCGGGTGTACGTGTTACTCGCCATGTTATAGGTTTACCTAGTGCACATGAGGTTTTCCTGCAATAAATCATGTAAACTTTGGAAGTTAGGAAGCCCGGATCACCATGGGGCGGGTATTGGTATTGAGGAGGTTGTTGGAACAGTGGAGCGTGAAGGACGAGTGTCTCTTGCGGGTTCCATGCATGCCCTTGGACTCTTTGGAAGCTAACCGACCCGTCTTCGGCTTCATAAATCAAGTTCATGGAGCGGCAGATGTGTGTGTCCACTCTTCCCGACCATGGGCTCTTTTGGAAAGACCTGGGCATGTTCACGAAATTCCTGAAGAGACGGTATATCCATCCCCCAAAGAAGATAGGGGTTGGAGGAGTAGCTTGCCGGTTCCAATGCATGTTTCAGAGCTGGAGGTACGGAACATCGAGGTGTCTGCGGTTGTGAATGCAATGAAGGACCACCAGATCTCTTAACCCAATGACGCCACTGCTATCATGCCTTTGACTAAGAGAGTAAGTGAGGACCCTATGGATGTAGCGGTAAAGAGGGTCCCTCAACTTAGTGCTCTTAGTGCTACTTGGGTTGTAGATTCCTTCTCCTATTTGGGCCCAAGCGGCTTGGCGTTCGTTTTCTCCTAGTTCACATAACCCTCCGGTGTTTTCTTCATTACCCGCATCTTCCTCTGCATATAACCCTACCATCGACCCAAACTGTGCCATCGAAATTGAGTATTTGGTCCCCCCACATCTGAATTCTACCCCTTCACTATCAAATGGCTCGCACCTTGAATTAAAAACGAATGTGCTATAAAATTCCAGATTATATTCGTGGACCAAGCGAAGGCGAGTAGTTAGGGCGACCCTTAGTGGCCCGGTGACTAGGTTGTTGAAACGGTCCCATTGGTTCACTGCTCCTAAAAGCTCCATGCACGCTTGTCTTGGGTATTCCTCCGGTCTGGTTCGAAGCACATCGTATCGTGCCTTAGCATCCAGCTCATTTGCATTGAACCTTGTGAATTTCTTGGACATCTGAAAGAATACACCAAACAATTAGCACGAAACAGTGAATTTTTCAGAGAAATCTGAAAACAGTTAGCTGGACACGGCCCCGTGTTCAGCGGACACGACCCCGTGTGCAGACGTCTGTTACTCAAAAATTTCATTTTTCGACCCGGTCCCGAAAACTTGAAAATTTTTGGTCTAGTAGGTGCGGTTTTCCCCGAAAATGAAACCCCAAGTGCCGTTTTTCCGAAAACAAACCGTTTACCCCTTCGATTTTATCTTTTTCGATTCAAAAACAAGGGTTTGGGGTTTTTGTGAGAAATCGGGCGAATCTATGAACAATACAAGTGGATTTACTTCGTATAACACTAATCTAAACTAATGCTAACAGATTTATGCAAAAATTTGAGGTTCGATCCGGATGAAGTTCGAGAACCCTAGATTTTTCTCCAAATTTTTGATGTTTTAACTACATGCAAGTGCTTAATCTAACTACTAATGATGATAGAGGTATGATCATACCTTTATGTTGTTAGAAGTAGAGGAGACGTCGAAATCGTGCAGAAAAATCGCCTGAACCAGAGAGTTTTCGGGGAAACGGGGCGTGTGGAATGAAGAAACTGTTATGAAAAAGGGGTTTTATCCTGACAGTCGCGCGGACACGGCCCCGTGTCCAGTGGACACGGCCTCGTGCCGAGCGAATTTATATATATATATATATATATATATATATATATATATATATAGTGGAGGGGTCAAATGAGAAGAAATTCTTTCTAAGAAGAAAAAAGAAGAAATTTCAACCAATAGTAATGCTTCATTAGACTTCATTTAATATTTGTACTTAATGTAACTATAAGGGTATATTAGTAAACTTATATACATCATTAATTGGTAGTTTCATCTTTAATAATTAACTATATTAAATTTGTAACTTATTTTTAAGATATATATTTTTCACAAAAATAAAAATAAAATTTCATTTATAGTGTAGGATAAATACGAGGCGTGTAGGATAAATTACGAGTTGTGTAGGATAAATTTCAATATGTGTAGGATAAATTTCGAAATGTGTAGGATAATTTTTGATGTGTGTAGGCAAAAATATTTAGTGTGGAGGATTATAGTCTTAATGACTAATTAATTGTCAAACATAATAATAAATGAGATGAGAAAAAAACTATTTAATGTTTTACAATTATACCCTTTTATTCTTTTCTTCTCAATAAAATTTTCTTCTCAAATGATCCTTCCCCTATATATATATAGGTAGGGGCTCATGCGAGAACTCCATTTATTGCGAGAACCGTGAGAACCAATGTGAACACAACCTAAAATAGCTAAAAAAACCTAAAAAAAACTAACCCCCACCCCCCCCCCCAAAAAAAAAACCTAACCCCATCCCCCAAGCTAACCCCCCCCCCCAGCTAAATGCTAAAAACTAAAACCCCCAAAAAACCTAAAAAAAACCAACCCCCCCCCCCCAAACCTAAACCCCCCTCCCCCACCCACCCCCCCCCCCCAAAACCTAAACCCTCCCCCACCCCCCCCCCCTCCCTAAGCTAAAATGCTAAAAACTAAACCCCCAAAAAACCTAAAAAAATTTAAAAAATATATAAAAAAATCAAAAAAAAAATCTAAATTTTTTTTAATATTTTTTATGCTTAAATCGCAACTTTTAGTAGCCAAAATTTTTTTTTTTAATTTTTTTGGCTTCGAAAAGTAGCTATTTTTATATAGAAAATACTAAAAAAAATAAAAAAAAATTTTTGTGTGATTTTTAGCTATTTTTAGGCATTTTTGGTTGGGTTCACATTGGTTCTCGCGGTTCTCGTAATAAGAGGTGGTTCTCGCATGATTTTCTCCATATATATATATATAGTGCTTGTGTGAGTGCCCTTGTTTCCCAGAAACTTGGTTAGAAGACTTACCGATTCAGATGTCAATCCGCTTGTTCATAACTTACCAAGCATGATGTTGATGCGTTTACTCTTCGACTGTTTGAAGCGAGATTTCTTCCTCTTCATCCTCAATAAATCCTTGATAGTGCTTCAGCCGTTGGCCATTGACTTTGAATGGAATTCTATTCCGAGATTTAATTTCTACAGCACCGTGTGGGAAAATATGGGTGATGGAAAAAGGTCCTGACCACCTAGACTTTAGTTTACCCGGAAACAATCGAAGTCGCGAATTAAACAACATAACTTGATCTCCCACTCGAAATTTATTAGGTTTAATGTGTTTATCATGCAATTTTTTCATTCTTTCCTTATAAATTTCAGAGTTAGAGTATGCATAATTCCTTAATTCGTCTAATTCATTTAATTGACAAAATCGATTTTTACCGGCAAATTCTAAATCTAAGTTTACATTTTTAATTGCCCAGTAGGCCTTCTGAGCTATTTCTACTGGCAAATGACAACTCTTTCCATAGACGAGCTTATATGGGGTTGTACCTATTGTTGTTTTATAAGCAGTTCGAAAAGCCCATAAAACATCATCTAATTTATCAGCCCATTCCTTTTTATTTAACCCTACGGTCTTTTCAAGTATTCGTTTTAAACCTCTATTAGTCACTTCGGCTTGTCCGTTTGTTTGAGGGTGATATGCTGTTGAGACCCGGTGATAGACCCCATATCTTGTTAAAAAATTTTCAAGTTAATGATTACAAAAATGGGTACCTCTATCACTTATTAATGCTTTAGGTGTGCCAAAACGAGAGAATAATTTTTTCAGAAATCTTACCACGACTCTTCTTTCATTTGTTGGAAGTGCCTCGGCCTCGGCCCATTTAGACAAGTAATCTACCGCCACAAGTATATATTTGTTTCCTTTTGACGGTGGGAAAGGTCCCATAAAGTCGAGTCGCCACACATCAAAAATTTCACAAACAAGAATGCCATTTTGTGGCATTTCGTTTTTGGAAGAAATATTACCTGATCTTTGGCAAGCGTCACATGTCTTGACAAGACTTTGGGCGTCTTTGTAAATGGTAGGCCAATAAAATCCTGAATCGAATACCTTTCGTGCGGTACTAGCGGCACCATGATGTCCTCCGTATGGACCTTCATGACAATGGCGGAGAATTCTTCTTGCCTCGTTACCATGTACGCACCGTCGGATGAGTTGGTCGGCACACATTTTGAAAAGATAAGGGTCTTCCCAAAAATAATGCTTTACATCAGCAAAGAATTTCTTTCTTTGGTGATGTGGCCATCCTTTGGCGACTATACCGCTAGCTAGGTAGTTAGCATAGTTGGCATACCATGGTTCTTCTCTGTATTCCACCATTTCTAGGGACTCCGTTGGAAATTTTTCGTTGATTTGCTCGTCCCTGGTTGCCTCTAAAGCTGGGTCTTCTAAGCGCGAAAGATGATCTGCTGCAGTGTTTTATGCTCCTCTTTTGTCTTTGATTTCAATATCAAATTCTTGGAGGAGTAGAATCCACCGAATCAAACGGGGTTTAGCATCCTGTTTCTTGAAAAGGTATCGAATGGCTGCATAATCTGTATAGACTATTATTTTAGAAAGAACAACAAAAGAACGAAATTTATCAAAAGCAAATACCATAGCTAGTAACTCTTTTTCAGTTGTTGTGTAATTTTCTTGTGTATCATTAAGTGTTTTACTAGCATAATAAATTGGGTGAAAATGATTTTCTTTTCTTTGTCCCAAGACTGCTCCAACTGCAAAGTCACTTGCATCGCACATGATTTCGAAAGTTAATTTCCAGTCAGGCGCCATCATGATAGGTGCATTGACTAGCATTTCCTTGAGTGTTAGAAATGCTTGATTGCAATCGTTGTCAAAGATGAAAGGGGCATCTTTTTCAAGTAATTTTGTTAGAGGCCTTGAGATTTTAGAAAAGTCTTTGATAAACCGCCTATAAAATCCGGCATGCCCTAAGAAACTTCTGATTGCTCTAACGGAGGATGGTGGTGGTAATCGAGAAATAGTGTCTATTTTTGCTCGATCAACCTCCATTCCTTCGCTTGAGATTTTGTGACCGAGTACTATTCCCTCCGTTACCATAAAATGACATTTTTCCCAATTAAGGGCGAGGTTAGTTTCCTCACATCGGGATAGCATTCGTTCAAGGTTATCGAGGCATTGGTCATATGAATCTCCAAAGATAGAAAAGTCGTCCATGAAGACTTCCATTGTCTTTTCTATCATGTCTTGGAAGATGGCCACCATGCAACGTTGGAAGGTTGCGGGGGCATTGCATAGACCAAACGTCATGCGTCGATAAGCAAAAGTTCCATAGGGACATGTGAATGTTGTCTTTTCTTGGTCTTCGGGTGCTATCGGGATTTGAAAGTAACCTGAAAAACCATCCAAGAAACAATAAAATTTATGACCAGATAATCTTTCTAAAATTTGATCAATGAAAGGCAAAGGAAAGTGATTTTTCCTTGTTGCTTCATTTAACCGTCTATAATCTATACATACTCTCCATCCTGTGACGGTTCTCGTTGGTATTAATTCATTCTTTTCATTAGTTATTACCATCATACCTCCTTTCTTTGGAACTACTTGGACGGGACTTACCCAAGGACTATCGGAGATAGGGTAAATAAGTCCGGGGTCAAGTAATTTGATGACTTCGTTTTTAACCACTTCTTGGACATTTGGATTTACTCTACGTTGTGGTTGTATTACCGATTTGTAATCATCATTCATTAAAATTTTGTTCGTGCACATGGAAGGACTTATTCCTTTAATATCTACAAGCTTCCAAGCGATCGTATTTTTGTGTTTTTTCAAAAGTTTAATTAATCTTTCTTTTTCTACACTACTTAATTTAGACGAAATGATTACAGATGATTTACCATCTTTGTCTAGAAAAGCATATTCCAAACCTTTTGGGAGTTCTTTGAGCTCAAGAGGTGGGTCTTTAGGAGACTCCTTATTTGGTTGCTCATTTTGATCAAGAACTTTGAAAGTTTATTCTATGGCGACCTCTTCTTCAACAAAGTGGTCAATCTTTTCACTTGTATCGGGTGGTTCATCTTCATCTTCAATTAGGGGGTCATTATTGCCAAAAGGATATTTCATTGAACGCTCAAGATCTATGCTCCTTTTGAATGCCCCTAATTGAAGAGGTAGATTGTTGTATTTCTGGTTTTTCAAAGCTTCGTGGGTTTTTACAAAAGGTCATCCCAACACTAGAGGAGCGTCATCGAGGATGACAAAGTCAGTTGGGATTACCATTTGATTTGTTTGAACCAAGACATCCTCAACTACACTGATTGATTTTATTACTTTCCGATTGGATAGAAAAATGGGTATTTGAAGTGGAGAAAAATCACTAATACTTATTTTTTCGGAAATGTAATTAGGCATTATGTTAACACAAAGATCTTTAACAATCGTGACATTACTAATAAAGGAATTTTGAAAAAAAACATGGAACCGGTGTAATGTTGATTTCAAATGGATCTTCTTTTGTTAGTGAAGTTTGATCGTTAGTTAACTTAATACTTATCATTTCATCAATTTTAGTGTTAGTGTTTAACTCTTTTAAAAACTTAGCATGAGTGGGTACTAAACACTAAACAATGATTTTCAAAAGAAGGTGACAACAGATTAATTTCTTCAAAATTAGACTCTTCTTGAATTTCAACGTTATCGGACTCACCTTTTTCGTTGTTTAACTCATGTGTCGGTTTTTTACTTATTTGTTCTTCCAGTTTTACCTCTTCAACTATCTCTTCTTTATTTAATTCTTCTCTAGCGCGGGATTCCTCTTCCCTTGCACGAGATTCTTTTATGTATCACTCGATAGTTTTAAGGTGTTCTAATATCCTTTCGGTTACTTCGGTGATAGAATAAGGATCAGGATTTTCAAAGCTTGAATCCGGATGTTCGATCCTTGGTTCCTCATAGTACTCATATGAAGTAGATGGTTCATACCATTGTTCTTCATTGTTAGCATATGATGGATAAGGGTCGTAATTTTGTTCTTCAAAATACTCATATGAGGTGGGTTGTTCACGCCATGGTTCCTCATAATAAGCATATGAAGGTGGTGGCTCATATCTTGGTTCCTCAAAGTATGATTATGAAGACTCATACCTTGGTTCAACAAAATATGAGTATGAGGGAGAAGGTTCATACCTTTGGTCTTCATAGGATGTGTATGAAGTTGATGGCTCGTACCAGGGCTCCTCATAGTAGGTGTATGAAGTGGATGGTTGAAATGAGTCACAATATTGTACTGAGTGTGGGTCACCACAATTGGTGCAATAGTCTTCCCTATAATCATCCTCCCCATAGGTGTAGTTGTAGCCTCCTGAGTATTGATCCATAAGAATCACTTAACAGACCACAACAGAGTCTCGAGACTAGAAAACAAAAATAAAAAACGGAAACAGAGGCTGGACACGGCCCCGTGTTTAGTGGACACGGCCCGTGTTCAGGGTCTGTATCTGGGCGTTTGAATTAAAGGTTACTGGTTTTATGCAGCACGGGGGCGTGTTCAGTGAGCACGACCCTGTGTTCAGACTCTGTATCTGGGTGTTTTTATGAAAAATATGCAGCACGGCCCGTGTTCAGTGAGCACGGCTCGTGTTCAACCTACTGTAAATGCAAAACTAAACTAAAATGCAGAAAAATGTGCGCGCGTTTTAAAAAAGTTTTGAAAAACTTATTAGGCCGTCTATTTTAAGCCTTCTTAAAATCCTCGTGTCCCCGGCAACGGCGCCAAAAACTTGATGTGTGTGTGGTGTGGTATATTTTTGATGTATATTTTAAGCCCTTTTACACTTTTTAGTCAAGTTTTAAATTTATAAAACACGATATTTACTAACACTAAACACACATATGGGCAAGTGCACCCACCGTGAGCGTAGTATAGTGTTGGTAAGATACCGAGGTCGTCCAAGGACACAAGAGCTTTTAGTACCGGTTTATCCTCAACGTCTAATCAAATCAAAAGTTAGAAAAAGGTTTTTAAACTAGAAAAATAAAACTAACTAAAATGCTGAAAAATAAAATTAAAGTAAAAACAGATAGACAAGATTAATCACTTGGATCTGACTCGTGTGTAGTGTAACCTTTGATTATTTCCGCACTTTTGCACTTTTTAAGAGATTATCTTAGTTATTGTAGTAGGCCCCTCTTTTGAAGGTGACGTTACCCTCAACCCAGTAGTTTGAGTCAGCAAGGATACAATCCTAAAGGGTCGGATTATTGAAAGATAATTATTTAAGTTATTAATGCATAATGTGGTAGGCCCCTCTTTTGAAGGTGACGTTACCCTCGGCTAAGTAGTCTGAGTCAGCAGGGATACAGTCCTAAGTAGCCGGGTTAAAGTTTTAATAGTAGCTTACATATGAGGGGATCAAAGAGTTTGGACCCCCGCCATCCAATACCGGTGGGTATTGAAGGAGATCCTACTAAATTTGACCCAGGTCCTTGCAGGATCTATACACTGAACAAGGCAAGACTCTTACCAAACCGTTCCCTTAGCCCCCGACCAGGTAGCCAACATATCTCCATATAGACCGTGGAGATATGAATGGTGAAAATCTTTTATTTTATATAGACAGTAAAATAGTGCAAAGACACCACGGACAAACGATAAGGAAGAATCACCTTCAACATAAGAAACTAGTTATTAAAGTCATTAATACATAACCAAATAAAAATTGCGAAAAGATTAAAAATAAAAAGTATTATACTAAACACTTGTCTTCACCAAGTGATGTAAGAGACTTAGGCAAACATGGCCTTTGATTGTCAAGAACTCTTACGATCAATCTTGGATCCCGAGACTACTCACACACTCTATGATGGATGATGGATGATGGTGGTGGATGATGGTGTTGTGGTGGTGGTGGAGTGTGGGTGAAGTGTGAGAGAGGTGGTGTGGCAAGGGATGGTTTGCAAATGAGCCAAGCACCCCTATTTATAGCCTGAACAGCAGCTCGGGCACGGCCCCGTGTCCATCCTCCTTCTCTTTCTTCATTAATTGCAGTTTGTCTGCATTAGTTGACCACGCCCCCGTGTCCGCGGGGCACGACCCCATGTGTAGAAGCGTATCTGTACTATCAAGATTTCCCTAGATTCTGCGAATCTTAGAGTTGACCACGGCCCCGTGTCTAGTGGGCACGCCCCCGTGGTGGGTGATAGAAGCTTCTATAACTTTGTCTTTTCTGCTGACACTTGGGCACGCCCCCGTGCTCATTGAGCACGGGGCGTGTTCAGTCTTCTGTTCTCTTGTTTTTGCTTGGGAAGATGTTGTCGGGGGGTCGGGCATGCCACGTTTGTTCCTTTTCTTGTATTTATGTTAGATTTAGCTGCATTTTTGCTTCTTTTGTTCATTTGAGCTCATTTATTCCTGAAATACAAAAGGAGGACAAAAACACACTTTTTCCAACATTAGTACTAAAAGAGGGTTAGTTTTATGTCACAATTGATGTAATTTATATGTTGCATTTTGTGCATATCAACCGTGTTGTTTCGATTCAGGGTCTCGGTTGCATGCGGGTGCCACGCGAGAAAGTGGTAGCTTACGTTTCTCAGCAGTTGCAGATCTACAAGAAGAATTGCACGGCTCACAACCAGGTGTGGAAGCCATAGTCTTTGGATTTAATATCTGGAGGCGTTACTTGTATGGTGCCAAATGCACTACTTAGACCGATCACAAGGGTCTCCAACATATCTTTAATCCGAAAAAGCTAAACATGCGACGGCGTCACTGGATGGAACTCTTGAACGATTACGACTGTGAAACCTAAACGTGTACGAGCTTCGCAGCTCACCATCGACTCTAACCTACCTGATCAGATTCGTTCTAACCAAACCGACGCACTGAAGGAAGAGAATTTTCCAGTTGAATCCATGTGGAGCATAGAAAAATTACTTGTAGCTAAGATCGGGCGGCATTCGCTACTTCATGGAGCGAATATGGGTCTCGCTATACGGCCACCTTGGGAAACTTGTGTAGGATGAAGTACACAAGTCTCGCTATCCTATTCATCTGGGTTTTGATAGGTTGTATTAGGATCTGAAGACCTTGTACGGGTGACCGGGCATGAAGGCCCACATAGCGAAGTACGTGAACGATGTTTGACTTGTGCAAAAGTCAAGATGGAATATCAGAAACCTTTTGGTTTGTGTCAGCAACCAGAAACACCCATATGGAAATGGGAACAAACTTCCATGAATTCTGTCCCTGGTCCACCTAAAACTCAAAACGGAAACGATATCACCTGGTGATCGTTGATTGTCTCATGTAACCAACACACTTTCTTACAATCAAGGAAACTGACGAGTCTTCGCAGCTTGTGAATATTTCTCTGAGAGAGGCGGTTCCTAGGCACGGGGTGCCAACTTCTATTACCTCTGATTGTGACCCGCATTTATACCCGATTTGTGGCAGGCAGCACACAAATCCTGTGGCTCACGTCTAGACATGAGCACTGCTTATCATCCTTAGACATATGGTCAGAGTAAACGAACCATCCAGACACTCGAAGACACGTTGCAAGCATGTGTGGTTGACTTGGGTTAAGGTTGGGAAAGGCATTTACCTTTGATAGAGTTTTCTTACAACAACGGTTACCATTCTAGTATTTATGGATGATAATGCCGATCTCTTTGTAGGGCTTAGGTGGGGGACAACCTAATCACAGTTCCAGGACTTGTACTCGAGACTCCTGAGAAGATTGTTTCGATCGGAAATCGTATGACGACAGTGTATGACCGTCAGAAAAGCCGTTAAGCGTATGAAACCCTTGGAATTCGCAGAAGGCAATCGTGTTATGTTGGAAGTTTCACCCTAGGAGGGGTAGTGCGCTTTGGGGAGCGCAACAAACTTAATTCACGATACATTGGGCCATTCGGGATTCTAGAGAGAATTGGCAAGGTGGTCTACAAAGGCGAGTTATCTAACAAACTGGGCAGCGTTCACGTTGTTGTTCACGTCTTAAATCCGAAGAAGTGTTTGTCCGACGAAACACTTGCGGTCTCCTTGCAAGAACCATCGATCGATGATAGGTTGCAGTTGTTGAGGAACTTATCAAGAATCGTAAGCACAGACGAATCCCTATGAGAGTTCGTTGGAACTCAAGACATGGACCAGAGTTCACGTGGGAACGCTTGGACGCGTTAAAGCTCGAGTACCCTAATCTGTTTGAAACTATTGATTTGCATCCTGAAGCAACTGGCGAATTTCGGGACGAAATTCCATTTCAAGTTGGGGATGATGTGGCACCCGAGGAAACCTACAGTCATCCTAGTATGTCACTTCACTTTCATGAGACCGCTTATCAAATTTCGGGATGAAATTTCTTTCATGTTGGGGATGATGTGACAACCCGGACTTTCAAGATTTTCATTACTCGATTCCTTGATCTTTAGCTCGTATAATTACGTTTCGTGTCACGTATTGAAACCGAGTGTATGCTATGCTAATCATCTTGGATTGATTATAGGAGGTAGTACTTAGTATATGATGAAAGTTAGTATATGTTAGACGACGAGTTATAAAATCCAACCGCACTTTGACCCGAATCGCACACCGCTTATGTGGCCGCACACCCCTACCTTGCGGATGGCTTAGCCCAGGTTATGCGAGCCCAAACAAAGCCCAATCCATCATACACTTTCTTGATTACGCAGTTCCCATAAGTGGGTAGTTATTCATAATTCTTGCAACACACAAAATTACAAACCCCAATCCCTCCCTCTCCACACAACTCGACGGCAGCCCTTCTCTAACATGAAGCTTCACTCCCGGCTCAAACAATTTCTCCAACACCTCATAATTCGGTTAGTATACATATCTTGTGTTACTCGAGTTCCTTTTGATTTTGTGTGATTGTGTTTCTGTTTGTTTTGGTCCGAATGGACCATCATGGAGAGTGTTTATGAATAGGTATTGTTTGATGGTGAGGATTTAGATAGCTGTTGATGATTGTTATGATATGATCATGTGAATATTTCAAGTATTATGACCTGTTGATATTGATAAATTAGTAATTAAAGGTTCGGTTATTAGTGATGATAATTGTTTGCTGAATAACTATGATGTCTGGATTAGTTGGTTAATTATAATCATGTGTTGAGTGACTTGATGATTGATTATTGAAATCTTTAGGTTGCTTGATTTGATATAGATCTGGATGAAACTGTTAAGTGCATGATTGGGGTCATGGGTTATAAATGGGTAATGGGTTAATCGAATGAGGATGAATCTGTGTTGTTAATTGCTGATTAATTGAAAACATGGAATGAAAGATGATTAACCATGAAGTTAGGTAAAAATGTAACTGACTGACCAAGGTTCACGGCCCCAAGTAACGGATAATACACTTGAACCATAGTCGCACACCTTTAACGGGTCGCACAACGTCTTGGGTTGCATAATGAATTTGGGCCGGGTAAGTCCAGTAAACCACACAAATAAAGTATGTCGCACACTACATTGGAATCGCACACTCGACCATTGACTGGTCAACCGCACACTCGATCATGCAAGTCGCACAACAATTACGATCGCACGTTGGGGTTGTGGTCGCACACCCATAGCTTAGTCGCACACCTTCATCCGGTCGCACAGTAACTTGGACCGTGTATTATTATTGGGTCGCACAGTCCTCTGGGGCTTTAGATACATCTGGGCCCTTAACTTGGTGAAATCACACATTTCTGTGAATGATGAATTATCTGTTGGTACTTATTGGAACAGGGATTTTGTAGTGTAAACTTGTATGAAACTCATGCACTTGTTATATGATTTTACGATAAAAGTTATGAACTGTGGTGTTGCACGATTCTTTGTTACGTGTTGCATGACGATATGTGCTTTACTTGTACGCTACTTGTATACTATGTGCAAAAGGTATGTGATCTATGTGTTACGAAACTGACTGTCTTTGGTAACCACGGTAGGGTTTGGTTGACCAACTTGGAATGGGTAACATAACATACCGAGCAATCTAAGGTAAGTTCACTTCTCTTGAGCATGCGTCCCGGTGGGTGGGACAATCAAACGGGTATTCCTGAGAGGAATAAGTCTTTTCTGGGTAAAAACTGGGATGTTAGATAATACACTCATTTCCTATCACCTTAAGTCCCATCTTCTACCGAATAGTTACCTGAGAGGTAATGGGGTATTAGTTGATAGCGCTATTAGGCTTGGCAACCTCACACCGTACTTGAGAGGACGGGCGTGAACTAATGACCTTAATCATGACCAATGCTTAGATAGGGGGCATTAGGGACGGGCAAAACAAACTGAAGCCATCTTGTATGGTATCGAGTTATTATCAACATTGTTTTCGGAATTGTTAATAAACTGGACTAAACACTTGGCAACTAAACGTTTTTACAAAAATCGAGAACTCACCAGCGTTATGCTGATACACTTGTTTTGCATGCTCGCAGGATATAGATATTTGGATGTAGAACTTGCTGTCTGGTATGCTGGAGTGGTCATGGGTCGAGATACTTGGAAATACAAGACTAGACTAATTGGTTACTTACACTTGGGCTTTGAACTGATTAAACTTTTTATTATGCTTCTGCCGAATATGTTGATATTGTTTTGATGTACTCTATTTAATGAAAGAAAGCTTTTATCTAAAATCTTGTATGAGTTCAATGTGATTGGTGGCTAGATTTTAGTACGTCACACGCCTCGTGGGGATTTCCGCTTGGGGTATTTTTGGGGGTGTGAAAAATATTATTTTAAAGAAAAAATATTTTGCACATATGAACGTACTGAAATTAATTCTTAGGAATTTATTTATATTTTATATCTAAACATGAACTCCTATAATAGATTGTTAAATCAAACTATTTTTTTTTTCAAAAAAATATTGATAGATTCTGTTAAAAATACAAAAAAAAAAAAAAAAACTATTTTTTCTATATTTAAAATAAAATTTCACTCATTTATTAAGAAAGCGTACAAGAGATTATTTTGTTCTTATTTTATTAAATAAACTCATATTTTATAATTTAGCTGTTTAGGTTTTTATAATTTAATATTTTACTATGGATAGTATATTAAAATGTTTGGTATATTTCTACAGCTTAAAGTTAACTAGTTATTGTTGGTACTAAATAATTTATTTCTAAAATAGTTACTTAATTTTTTATTAAGTTCATTGATTATTTTTCCAATTAAATGATACACATTAATAACCTAGTTTTGAAGTTTAATATACAATTTATGTAAAATAGCAAAAAAAAAAAAAAGAAAAAAAAAACATACCTTTTTATATTTTGAAAATAACCTAATTTTTAAATTCTTATAAATTAAGTTAACATGAATGAAGATAAAATGCAAGGACCAAAGTTGAACCCATGTAAATATCTGTCCAATTTATATATGACATCAACCCATATTAAAAAAAAAACTAAGTTAGAAACTGTAAAACAACTTTAGTGTTTCTCAAGACTCATGTATATTGACGTATACCTTACTTTTTTGAAACAAAATTCGACGAGCTTATCTTTAAATCACGTTTTTGTTACATCTAAAAGATTCCCTCATTAAATTTTGAAATATGTAATCATTTTATATAATTTCGTATCATTTCATCTAAATTCGTAATGCTCCTCGGTTTCATTACATTATATATAAATTCGTAACGCTTGTCGGTTTCATTACATGATATATAAATTCGTATCATTCCATATGAATTCGTAACGCTCGTCGGTTTCATCACATGATATATTATACCTATAACAATGACATAAAATAAAAGGTGTTTTTTTTTTTTGTTTGTTGTTGTGTGTGTATAATGAGATGGAACACTATAATTAGATTGTTCTTATTTATGATTAGTTTATGTCTATATATAGGATGAGATAAATAATGTAAGTTACATATGACACATGTAATTTTAAGTATTATAGATAAAGAATTAAGAGAATCAGATAAGCAACTTTTCTATTTTTATACAATTGTCTAATCTCTATACATGACCAAATATATTATGGTTTCTTTGTTTTAGCGATAAATTAAAAATGATCTTTTTTTAATAAAAAAAGGTAAAATCTATTTTGCCTAATGCATGTTTCATATGCTTTAAGCACAGCTAGAAACTGAGATGGCCGTAGATATAAACAAAATTATGTTACAAATTTGTTTTAGCCTAGAGTGAAAAACGGCCTATTTTGTTCTTTTCTGGCACCACCACCTTATAAATGAACTTTATAGTTTACCATCTTCTTTAACACACCTCTATTTCTTAGCATATATTATGGATAAAAGGGATGGTCAGGAAGGGTTATTTAGGAATACTATACGGTGGGCTATGGCTAACAACTCCCATGGTGAAGACAAATCTGGAGGTGGTAAGAAGTTGCTCAACTCAAGCAAAAGTGTTGATCATAGCCAGATGAAGCAAGCGGATTCAGGGAGTGGCAGCCAAAAGGTGGCCGCGGTAGCTGCTAATGGTGGCAAGAAGCTGAAGAGAAACACGGGTGGTTTTCGGATAAAGAGAGAGAACAACCAGGAGAGTGACGGTGAAGACAAGAAAGGAACCGGAGATTTGCAATCAAGTGATCATGCTAAACATTTATGGACTGAGAAAAAGAGGAGAAAAAAGATGAAGAATATGTTTCAAGAACTTCATGATTTACTCCCTAAACAAACTCCTAAGGTAATTTACAATTGTTATATGTCTATGATGATCACATCAAAGGAGGCTAAGGCGAATTTAAAAATTTAATCGATGTTGCAACAACGCGTTAAAATGGATAAAAGAATTACAAATAACAACTCTTTCTACACATTAAGATTTTATCCAGAGTTTATTTCTTTGATTTAATGTTTAATACTTGCAATTTAGTTATTTATCACTAGTTCCATATTTTTCCCAAGTATGTCACTCTATTGTAAAAACATAAAAGAATTTTGGAGATGGGTCCATTGAGATCCGCCTCTATATACTACGGGGTAAAACCCTACTCAGACCCTACCTTTTTGTGAGATTTTTAATTGGTACATTTGTTAGTTATTTCAGGCAAAATTGCTTACAATAGTGGATGATGCAGTAAGCTATATCACATACTTGCAACAGATCCTCCAAAAGCTCGAGACTCAGAAGCTAGAGAGGTTCAGTTCTCCATCAACAAACACCAGTGTCACTTCATTGATTCATCCACACAAGCTTATTGCTGAATCGTTTTTAGCCAATGGGAGTTCATCAACCGGTCCCTCACACAACGCATCGTGTCCCAATTTTGGCCAGTTTTCCTTCCCTCTGTGTTCAAAACCAGGTTTTCAAACATGGGCTTCGTCTAATGTCGTCTTGAATGTGTGCGGTCCGGATGCACATATAAACATTTGTTGCTCTAAGAAGCCTGGGTTGCTTACTGCTATTTGCACCGTGTTGGAAAAGTGCAAAGTAGACATCATTTCCGCTGATATTTCTTCTGATGAGTCTAAAAGCATGTTCATGATTCATGCTCGTGTGAGTAAAATTTCATTTTTTTTTGCCTATAATTCTCTACATCTAAAATTTCGTTATTTTGGATTACCAAAACAAAAGGCGTTGGCTAAACATACCCCAATTCCCTAAATTTTCAACGTACCACCGTGAAAACATCAATCGAGAGGAAAATTACCGATTTGATAACTTGAATGGGGATACGACAAGTAAAAACGAAAGGGATGGATACATTTAGCACTCGAAATAAAATAAAAAAAGTTACTGTAGTAATTAAATGACTCATCCCGCGCTTACAAAGATTATTACAATTTTTTTAAAACAAAAAACCGGTTAACAGTCGTTTTGTTGTCAAATTTATTTTTATTAACCGTGTTCATGCTACTTTGATTAGGTGAATGCTCCTGATGATTTGGTGGCAGCTTTTTCTTATGAAGAGATATACAAGCTAGCTGCACTAGAGATAATGTTTTTGGCTAACTCAGTGTGCTCATAGATCTCATCAAAGGTTCTTACGTTTGAGTCAGAAAGAAAATATATGGTTGTTTAGCCAGTTATGTTTAGCAATGGGTATGTAAGTCCATAACATTTTATGTACCGGGAGTGTTTGTGTGTTTTTATATGTTTTATGATTGTCTAAACCTTTTATGGTTATTTTAAGTATGCTCAGTTTATCTTTTATATAATTTTTATTTTGGATTTATAGAAATTGGATTAAACGAACTAGAGAAGAAGATGAAAAGTAAAGTATACAAACCCAACCGTAAATAAACTTAAACAAACAGTAAAAATTTAAAAAAAAAAGATATACACAAAAATAAACTTTGAAGTTTAATAAACAGCTTTAAGGTAAAATAGCAAAATATAATATTCAATATTATGAAAATACCCTAGTTTTTAAATCCATTTCAAAACAAACGCCTACAAATATGTTTTATTTTATGTAATGACCAAGGTTGAACCAATATATATTATCTTTTCATTTTATAACATCAACCCATATTAAAATAACTAATATATTTAGAAACCAACTTTAATCGCTCCAGCTTTACCCTTTCTTTTTTGAGGAGCAACTAAAACTTTATCATAAGAATTTTATTGAGAGATTGTGTGATTCTAATGTAAGAGATATAGTTGTGTAATTGTGTTTTGTTAAATTTCTTGCCGGCCCTTTTATATACATATAGTTTCCGTTCAAAAAAATAAAATCAACAAGATCCGCTCTTTAAATTTTGAAAAAAGGTAATCATTTAATATAACTCTGTAACGCTTGTCAGTTTCATCTGTAATGAGTATATTCTTACCTGTAAAACAAAGAAAATTATACCTAAAAAAAATTTTAAATTCATAAATTTATATGAAGGTAATCATTTAATATAACTATGTAACACTTGTCAGTTTCATCTGTTATAAGTATGTTCTTATCTGTAAAACAAAGAAAATTATACTTATAAAATTTTTAAATTCATAAGTTTATATAAAATGATTACATACTTCCAAATTTAATGTTTTACACTTGAGTATATATACATTTTGTTTCGGGTTTTGCATTTTCTTGTTGGCCCATTGCTATACATATTAAAAAATTAACAAGATCCGCTCATTAAATTTTCAAATTTATAGTCATTTAATATAAATTCGTAACGCTTGTCAGTTTCATGTGTAATGAGTACATTCTTATCTGTTAAACAAAGAAGATTATATTTATAAAAAAATTAAATTCATAGATTTATTTGGATACATATATATACTCAAGTGTAAAACATTAAATTTTGAAGTATGTAATCATCATATAAATTCGTGACACACGTCAATTTCATTATACATTGTTACTAGTAAAAAAACAATATATTTATATTCATAAATCGTTCATATACTTGTGTACACACATAAAAATTGGTAATCATCTAATATAAATTCGTAACACTCGTTGGTTTTTATCTATAATGACTACATTCTTATCTGTAAAAGAAAAAAAAAACATTAAATTTATAATATTTCGGTATACATAAATCGTTTTAATATGTATATATATAGAGTGTAAAACAATACGAACAATGTAAGTTATATACATGACATGTTATTTTAAATATTCTTTTGTTGTGTCAAACATTTTTTGGTTGCTTTAAATGTATACATAAATCGTTCAACTATTTATATATATATATATATATATATATAGAGTGTTAAACAGTACAAACAACGTAAGTTACATACGACACATGTTATTTTAAATATTCTTTTGTTATGTCAAACCTTTTATGGTTGCTTTAAGTATGCTCAATTTATCTTATACGAAGTAGTAAACAAATCATCATCATCATACTCAGTATATCCCACCAATACGAAGTAGCAAACAAATATATAAAGTTATAGTAAGTATGCTCAGTTTATTTTATAGGAAGTACTAAACAAATATATAAATTTATAGTAAACAATAAATCGTTTTGGGATTTACAAAACTTCAAATATTTGACCATTCGTAATGACCAATGCCCTCTAATGATCACAACGCCCTTTAAAAATGTGTAATGGTTAACGCCCTTTAAATCATTATTTTTCATTTTTTCCCTCTTCAATAGGCATTATGCTAAAAACGTCCATTCCTTTTTATGCCCATATAATGCCCACGGGAATGAAATTGTGGGGTTATTGTCACACCCCGATTTCCACGTGTATCACCGGTGGGCCCGGTGGGGGATTACCGTGACGTAGTTGGCAACAATATAAGTCAAACCACAATATATGAATGGACAGCGGAAGCATAAAGATAAATATAATTCAACCATTTACTGTAATATCCAATTGTATCACAAGTAGTTGAATAGTATCCACAGGATGGATCAAATAAATAAAAATATTGTTCAACAGATAGACATCAAGCTTGCGAGACTTCCTTAGATGCTAGGGAGCTACTACCAGCCAATTACGTGTAGTACCTGCACTTAATCTTTTTGGGAAAATACGTCAGTTTACACTGGTAAATACAATCAACTGACTCATTTTGTAAAATGGTTGAAAAATTGGTTTGGATGCACATGGCATAAACATGTTTATTTAACTTGGGAGGATTATTTAAAAATTATAATCTTGTGAACGAATTATATGTTCCTTCTATGCGTTCAGTAGCCCGGATCCTGTCCGGGTTAAAGATCAATAAACACACCACATTTGCGTAAAACCGAGGTGGGTAAACCATCGGCTACATCTTTTAATAATATAGACATAATACCGGGTGTACGCCTACACCCGACTGTCAAGGTCGTGGCCATTTCTTCGAATGATGCCAAGGATATCCGGGACATGGTCATTAACCCCCCAAAGGCTTTTAAGTAACAAGACTGTTTAAATGAGCCGATCAAACTATTCAATTAACCACCTAAGCGATGGAATTATTTGATGCTCAATCAAGCGGTATTTTATATACCGTAACCCAAGCTCGTATAAGGGAAAATAAGTTAAAAGTATTTACCTTTGCAATGTATTGTCCTTATTCGATTAAATCACAAATATCTTTTACTGGGGCTCCTTATTCTGGAACGAAGGTTTAAATTAACCTATTAGAATCCTAACGGGTCTTTATATTAGCCGTAGCCTAGACCGGTTAGTTTCGAAGGATAGATACGGTTTAATCGCGTGCAAGGAGAAAACCGAGAATGGAATGTGATTCTGACCCAACAAGTTCGGAGACTTGTTTTATACGGGTTTAATATTCACACTCTGGATTTTGGGGTCAAAACGATATGATTTGACCCGTATCGGCTAATCTATGTAAACTAGTTACATAAGCCGAACCATTCGCGCAATAGGCGCAACGGGTAACCGTAGGAGTCCTACACTGTTTTCCTAAGTCAATATACTTTAAAGAGGTTGTGGTATCAGTAGGATACCTTCCAAAATGCCCGTAACGAGTTTTAGTTCATTATACGCCTCGTAGGGGTTTTTCCGGTCATTTTAAAGACTTTAAAAGGGATTTCTGAGTTCTACAGGAAACCTGACTTTCCCGATCAGTCTAATAAGTTTAAAATATCTTATTTATTGTTTAAAATCTGTAGCAACTGGAATCGGGTCAAAAGACCTTGTAGAACTCGAGTTTTGGCCGAAAAGGGCATATTCGGTATTTACCGAACCGTAGCCATAACCGCAGGTTATGAGCAGGTTAAAATTAATTAAACATCTTTAAAAATCCCAAAATATTATTTCAATACAGTGGGTAAAAGTTCCGGTGACGAAATCTTGGTTTTGGTAGGCGCTATGCTAATTGCGCCGTTTATTACAAAAGTTTACTTTAATTGCGCTTTTTAGCATAACTCCTATTCTAGACCTCGGATTGACGTGAAACTTTAAGGACATGCTTAGAATTTAGTAAGCATAGTCATGGTCCTTTCACGTATCCGAAATACTCGTTTTATTTTGAAAAGGGCGTTACGGTCAACTTTTTAAGCAATTAACGGAAACGCGTAAAAGACTCGGATAACAACGAACCGGTCACAGAGGGTTATACCATCATGTAACCTGGTCCTAAGAGAGTCCTAAGGCATATCTACATTGCACTAAAACGGGTCAGAACTGAAGTCAAAGCAAAAGTCAAACTTTTGCGACATTCGGCTCCTAACCGGGTCAATATAGCAAATGGCCGAATCAAACGAGTTTAGACAAGTTTATATATTTAATATCATGTTTTATGATCATCAAAACAGGTTTCATAGCATATACATTACAGATTATGCACAAAATCGCAAAATGACTTTCTGTTGACTTTTTAAGTGCACGTTTGACTCGACATTCGACATAGTTAGAGTGGTGATCAGTGGGAACCCTTTTAGAGGTTTATTACCCACATAAATACCAACACATAACCACTTTTAATTCGACAATTCACTGAACCATTCGTGAGTTATCGCAAAGTCAATCGTTAGTTACGACGGATTGACTTTTCGGCTAAACTAAGCAAAAACAAAACCATAAAAGGTTTGGCATACTTACAGAGACTTGTGCACAACTTAGAATGATAAGAGAAAGCTTTGAGAGCTCCAAGTATGATCAGAAGAGGGTGTTTGAGGTGTGTTTAAGTTGTGAACATTGAAGGTCTATTTATAGTGCAAGAAATGCTCTTAGATCATCACACATTGGTCTACAAGTGATCATGGATGATGGGCAGGTGTCCTAAGGTGTTATGGGTCGAGTAGGGGGCGCCCATGACTCTGGAAAACCCATCCATAATTGTCTTGCCGCTTAAAAGAGCCAACAGCCATATTTCTGTCGCTGGGCGTCGCTTACGGACCGTATGGCTTAGGCCTTGCGGTCCGTAAGCCTGTGGCGGATCTAAATCAATCATGCGCTCCCTTACGGTCCGTAAGGCATGACCTTTACGGTCCGTAAGGGGTTAAGAAACAATCTTTTTAAATCTTTTTACAATGATTACCAAAATCTTGGTAATTAATAACCTGACCTTTCGGGTTTGAAGGGGTAACTTTGCGATATGGACCTCGGTTAATTACAATTAAGGACCTCGCGTTATTTACCCGTGTTGTTAAGCCCCCGGATAGTTTACTTATTATCCGAGAAGCCTTAATTTATATAGTTGACGCTTTTAACCCCTCTCGTACGAATTTGGTCATAAGTTTCTCGTTTTAAAACGGAACTTCGCGGAATTTATATATTATATTCTAGTGAGCGTATTATACTGTTACAAGGCTTCGGGTACGTCAAAGGGTCACTCAGAGGTATAATTAAACATGTTGACACAGTTAACCCCCGCAGCTTGTAATCTCTCACTTTCTTCCGCGTTTCGCTTCCGTACGATCCATGATTTATTCGTTTTAAGGTACGAGCATCTTTTAGGGTTACTATACAGTATACTTACCCTTGTTTGACATTTATAACCCTCGAATTTACATACTTTCAAGGTTTGTCAATATTAGTCCTTTATTAAATATTAAATGCCACGTGTAAACTCAAGACACGTGTCAATACATTATTGGACTCAAAATTTCGAGGTGTTACATCCTCACCCCTTTAAAATAAATCTCGACCCAAGATTTACTCAAACAAATAGGGATATTTCTCCTTCATCGTGGATTCAACTTCCCACGTGAATTCAGGGCCTCTTCGAGCATCCCATTTAACTTTAACTATCGGTACATGTTTTATTCGGAGCTTTTTCACCTGTCGGTCTTCAATCGACAAAGGCTTCTCCACAAACTTCAAGCTCTCATCTATATGCACATCTGTGTGTGGGATCACCAATGATTCATCAGCGAAACACTTCTTTAGATTGCAGATGTGGAACACATTATGAATTCCATTGAGCTCTTCTGGTAAGTTTAATTTATAGGCAACCGACCCGACCCGTTCGATAACCTCAAAAGGTCCTATGTATCGCGGGCTCAGTTTACCCTTCTTACCGAAACGCATCACCCCTTTCCAGGGTGATACCTTTAGTAACACTTTTTCACCTACCTCAAAGTGAAAATCCTTACGCTTCGGATCAGCGTAACTTTTCTGCCTATCACGGGCACCTTTGAGACGTTCCCGGATCTGGACAATCTTGTCCGTTGTCTCGAAAACTATCTCTGGTCCTGATAATTGGACCTCTCCCACTTCCGCCCAACAAACAGGCGATCTACACTTCCTACCGTATAATGCCTCGAAAGGCGCAGCCTTTATGCTGGTATGGTAGCTATTGTTGTAGGAGAATTCGATTAGGGGTAAGTTCTTATCCCAACTACCACCTAAATCGATAGCACATGCTCGCAGCATGTCTTCTAACGTTTGAATAGTACGCTCACTCTGACCGTCTGTCTGGGGATGGTAAGCCGTACTAAAGTTCAAACGTGTGCCCAAAGATTGTTGAAAACTCTTCCAGAAGTGAGACGTGTATCTCGTATCTCGATCAGAGATAATAGACACAGGTATGCCATGTAGGGCGGCAATCTTATCAACATATAACTGGGCCAATGTATCGGAGCTATAAGTCTCCTTGATGGGTAAGAAATGAGCTGACTTAGTCAGTCGATCGACTATAACCCATATTGTGTCGTTTCCTTTGCTCGTTTTTGGTAACTTGGTGATAAAATCCATAGTTACACACTCCCATTTCCATTCAGGAAGTTCAGGCTGTTGTAGCAAGCCAGATGGCTTTTGATGCTCAGCTTTGACTTGCGCACAAGTTAAGCATTTGGCTACATAAGCGGCTACAGACTTTTTCAAGCCTATCCACCAATAATTTGCCTTTAAATCCTGGTACATTTTATCTGCTCCAGGGTGGACACAATATTTGGAGCTATGGGCTTCCTGGAGGATAACATCTCGTAGTCCTCCATAAATAGGAACCCATATCCGCCCATTCAATCTCAAAAGTCCATCCTTATGGAGAGTCAACTGCTCCTCAGTTATTCCTAATTTTTCCTTAGGATAATTAGCTTCCAACACAGCCTCCCGCTGTGCAGCTAATATCCTTTCGATCAAGTTATTCTTTACTTCCATCCTCCTAGCATTAATTCGGATGGGTTTTATCCTTTCTTTCCGGCTCAGGGCATCAGCGACTACATTCGCCTTGCCGGGATGGTACCTGATCTCACAATCATAATCATTCAAGGTCTCCATCCAACGGCGTTGCCTCATGTTTAGTTCCTTTTGGTTGAACCGATGTTGAAGGCTTTTGTGATCTGAAAAGATCACAAACTTGATTCCATATAAATAATGCCTCCACAGTTTTAGTGCGAATACAACGGCACCCAGTTCCAAGTCATGGGTGGTGTAATTCTTTTCGTGCACCTTTAACTATCGTGAAGCATAGGCAATCACTTTGCCTTTCTGCATGAGCACACACCCCATGTCTGTGTGTGACGCGTCGCAGTAAACTACGAACTCTTCGGTACCTTCCGGTAGCGTCAACACAGGAGCGTTGCTCAGCCTTTGTTTCAAAATATCAAAGGATTCTTGCTGCTTAGGGCCCCAAATAAACTTTTCCTTCTTCTTGGTTAGAGAAGTTAAGGGCGCAGCAATCCTTGAGAAATTTTCAATGAATCTTCGGTAGTATCCTGCCAATCCCAGGAAACTACGGATCTCTGTGGGCGTCTTAGGCTCTTGCCAATTCATGACCGCCTCTACCTTAGCGGGATCCACCTGGATACCACTTTCACTTACGACATGTCCAAGAAATTGGACTTCTCGTAGCCAGAATTCACATTTAGAGAATTTGGCATTGAGTTTCTCGTGATGCAGTAATTCGAGAATACATCGTAGGTGTTTCTCATGGTCGGCTTTATTCCTTGAATAGATAAGGATGTCGTCGATGAAAATGATGACAAATTTGTCCAAGTACGGCTTACAGACGCGATTCATGAGATCCATGAACGCAGCCGGTGCATTTGTGAGCCCAAAAGGCATCACTAGGAACTCGTAATGACCGTAACGAGTTCTAAATGCTGTTTTGTGTACGTCTTCATCTCTGACCTTCAACTGATGGTAGCCCGACCTCAAGTCGATCTTTGAGAAATAGCTAGCCCCTTGCAATTGATCAAACAAGTCGTCGATCCTTGGCAGTGGGTACCTATTCTTTATTGTGACTTTATTGAGTTCACGATAATCGATGCACAGATGCATCGATCCGTCCTTTTTCTTCACAAACAGGACAGGTGCTCCCCAGGGAGACGAACTAGGCTTGATGAATCCTTTTGCTAACAGTTCATCCAGCTGGGTTCTTAATTCCTTCATTTCAGTCGGTGCTAGCCTGTAGGGTGCTCTAGCAATGGGAGCTGCTCCAGGAATGATATCTATCCTGAATTCCACCTGCCTATCTGGTGGCAACCCAGGTAGGTCTTCAAGGAAAACTTCTGGATACTCCTAAATGACAGGAATGTCTTCTATCCTTGCTTTGGATTCTTCAATAATCACTTGTGCCATGTAGATGACACAACCTCTTTTTGAGCACCTTGAAGCATTGAGCATAGATACGTTCTCGGGCAACCCATACCGCATATCCCCTCGAATGGTGAGCGATTCGCCAGTCGGGGTCTTTAGCACAATTTGTTTTCTATTGCAGACTATCTGGGCCTGATTGTGCGCTAACCAGTCCATGCCCAGAACGATGTCAAAACCAGCTAGATTAAAGGGAAGTAGAGATAGAGGAAAAGAATGGTTCTTAATGGATATCATACATCCCTCTAATATAGTGGAGACGGTCTCTACAGTGCCGTCTGCTAGCTCTACTTCGTACTTTACATTTAGGGTTTTAATAGGCATGTTCAACAGTTTGCAAAATTTTTGGTCTACGAAGGATTTGTCAGCGCCTGAATCGAAAAGTACTCTTGCAAATATATTATTCACGAGAAAAGTACCTGTTATTACGTTGTCGTCTTGCAGGGCTTCCTTCACATCCATTTTGAAGACTCTAGCGTTATTCTTTTTGGGTTCTTCAGTCTTCTTGGCGAACTTGGGGCAGTTGCTCTTGATGTGCCCCTTCTCACTACAGTTGTAGCAGGTTGCGTCCTTGATCTTCTTACAGTCCACAGTTTTGTGGTCTCTGGACTTGTACAGTCCATAAGCATACGTCTTTGACTGTGACTGTGAGTTCGACCCAAGCCTGCACTTCCCGAAGTGGAATTTCTGGCAGTTCTTGCATTTGGGCTTCTCTCCTGATTGTTGCCCATCCTTTCTTGACTCGCCCCCTCTCTTGCCATCACCGTTTCTACGGTGTTTCTTTCCTGACCTTCGCGAGGTATCATCCTCACATTTCCTCTTTTCGGCCTCTTTGTTCCTCTGCGATCTCAGTCGGACCGCGTCCATCGTGAGGGACAAAGAGAGGTCGGTCACAGACCTGAAGGTCGTTGGCCGAGAGGCCTTCACACTAGCCTTTATTGCGGGTTCTAACCCCCCGATAAAATGAGCAATCCTCCTTAGTTCCGGGGTGACTAGATAAGGTACCAAGCGAGACATCGTATTGAAGCTCGTCAAGTAGGCCTGGCAGTCCAGATTTGTCATCACCAATGACACAAAATCGGAATCTATCTTCTCCACCTAATGCTGAGGGCAGTAATTTTCCCTGATGAGAGAAACGAATTCCTCCCACGTCATGCTGTAAAGCATAGCTTTTCCTGAGGCCTGAACCAGCGCCCTCCACCAAGCTAGGGCCTCGCCCTTAAATGACTGTGACACAAACTTCACTACATCCCTTTCAGCGCAGCCACTGATGTCCACAACTGTGTCCATCTCATCCAACCATGTCATACACTCGACGGCACCCTTCTCTCCCGTAAAGTCTCGGGGTTTACAAGATACGAAGTACTTGTATGTGCAGCCCCTTGCACGGGAAGCATCAGTATACTCCCGTTCGCGACGAACACTATTTTCGTTTGACGAGTGGTTGTCGTCGTCTTTCTTGGGCTTGGACGAGTGGTTATCGTCGTCCTTCTTAGGTTTGGATAGTGGTTTGCTGTGGGTTTTTGAGTGTGTCTTTGGCTTTGATGGTGGTTTGGAAACTGTTCTGCTTCGGGATTCTGTATATTGTCGATCCAGAGCTGCTTGCACAGCATTGTCGACAAGAGCCTTGAGTTGAGCGCCCGTTAAATTTATTTGGGCATTATCATAATCATCTTCATTTGTATGACTACTTCCTCCATTTGGATTCGCCATAGTAGCTTGTATCTGCTGCAGAAGACAATGAAAATTCTATTTAGGAGTTTATTATTGTCTTTTATGGCAATTCATTAACCATGGTATTGAAGACCATATCTGGTTAAGTTGTTACTCACTTTACATTTAGGATTTGAACATACTTATCCTAATCACAATTAATATTGCTAGTGGCATAAAAGCCTAGTCACGAGGACGTTATTATAATATTAGCCGAGATTTCAGAGAATCACGGTATGAAGGTTTGAACCGTAGTTCTTTTACTCCTTCTGACAGGGAGTCTTAAACCACCACTGTCTTTTGCCTTATCATGACAATCTGTTTGGCCCATAGGCACTACATCGCTTATGGATGTTTAATAAGTGATCATCTTTATTGATGATTTAACCCATGATTTATTTTATCATTTATTTGGGCTTTGGAATCCTTTAAGGGATTCTTGTATAAGAATGACGTGTGTGACTTTAACGAATCACATCTGTCATGATTTGTTAACATGCTTACAAAGGTTAACATGAAATCAGAATCTTTTAAATTAGGTCTTACCATCTTGGCCGGATCTTAAAAGACACCTGGCTAGGTTTCACTCTGAAGATTCTTTATTTAGGCAGATCAAATTAAAAGGAATGGTTTTGATTTATTTCATATATAGTGATAACAAAATGAAATTCATAATATAACATTCCATAATTTTAATACGATTACACACCGCCCTGAACAGGACTTTTAAATAGTACATACCTACATAGAGGTTTAAAACAAGAGACAAGCCCACGCAGGGACTAATATAAGATAAGTGTCCATGCAAGGACTAGAAGGTAAGTCCACGTAGGGACTGAAATACGATAAATGTCCACGTAGGGACTTCTTTTTAAAATAACATTACATTAGAACATACATAAGGACTAATGGTCATGTTTCTTCTTCTTGCCCTTCAGTGGGTTTGCTAAGCCCTTGAGGAATCCTCGGTGGCTCTTACGTTCTTCCTCAAATTCTCTCTCTACATGGCTCAAACGGTGGAGTATTTCTTCTTGTTCGGGGGGAGAGAAACGTGGTTGTGGCGCCTGTTGCGGAACTGGAGGTCTGGGAGGTGCTGGATACCCATGAGCTGAGTAGTCCGGTGCTCCCATGTTCCCATGAGCTCCGTCGGGATATCGTGCATTATACCTGGCCGACACCACATATGGGTCGCGCTCATAGTTGTAGTTGTAATGCGCTTGCGATGACGGTTCGAACGGGTTGTAAGCCGTTGGACCCGTGTACGCAGGTATTGGGTGGTCATACCCAAATGGTGGCGAAGTTGGTGCAACTGGTGCGGAGTTCGCCTCCTGTACAGGACTTGAAGGTCCTTCTTCTTGTAGTGGTGGGTAGTGGCTACTACTAGAGTGTCGAGGGGTGCTGAAGTGGAAATCCCCTCCTCCTCGTGTGGACATACGGGCATTTGTCCTCCTATGCCTTGGCGGATCAGGCATTACTGGCTGTGCCGGTGGCGGAGGTGGTGGCGTAACTGCCAAGAAATGTGGATACTCGGAGGGATCTCACGGATGTTGCGGCTATTGTGATAACTGTGGCATATGGTACCACTCGTGTTGATTAAACAACGCCATGAAGCTATCTGGTCCCTGATAGGGTACACCATGGAAGGATGACCCATCAGAGATTTCTATTGGGTGCGTGGGCGTACCACGAGCAGGTTCTGTCGGATCAGTATCCTCGTCCATATGATCTTCAGAGAAGTGATCTTGCGGCCCTAATGGAACAAAACCTGAAGGTTCCTGGATGTAGTCAGCTGGATTAAACTGACCTCTGAAGTATGGAGTAGGGTCGTCAAAATTTCGGTGTGATACCGAACGCTGTAGAGGTATGAAGGAGGGTTGCGGGTTGTTGGGGTCATTCTCGGAATTTGGCCCGAATGAGTGCTGGTATGATGGCGTTGAGCTATGCGAGGTGGAATGCCTCGCAGGTTCATAAAGGTCTCTCTTCGCCTTTGCGGTTCTTCACTCCTTGTGGTCGAAGGAGCTCGCGTATTTGAAGGTCCGGCTTCGTGATCGTGATGTGTAACGATCTCTCCTCTGCCTCTTCTTCCCCTTCCTCTTCCTCGGAATATCACTGGCGGCATATTTCCTGCTTTCAAAACTTTAAATAACAGTAATAAAAGAAAAAGACAAATTTGGAATAACAATTCGAATTTGTCCTATGTTCTTGTCTAGACTCAAGTATGTGCAATTGTGTCACTGAGATTAAACACATTAGAATAGTGTTTAATTCACTCAATGTTGGCTCTGATACCAACCTGTCACACCCCGATTTCCACGTGTATCACCGGTGGGCCCGGTGGGGGATTACTGTGACGTAGTTGGCAACAATATAAGTCAAACCACAATATATGAATGCACAGCGGAAGCATAAAGATAAATATAATTCAACCATTTACTGTAATATCCAATTGTATCACAAGTAGTTGAATAGTATCCACATGATGGATCAAATAAATAAAAATATTGTTCAACAGATAGACATCAAGCTTGCGAGACTTCCTTAGATGCGAGGGAGCTACTACCAGCCAATTACGTGTAGTACCTGCACTTAATCTTTTTGGGAAAATACGTCAGTTTACACTGGTAAATACAATCAACTGACTCATTTTGTAAAATGGTTGAAAAATTGGTTTGGATGCACATGGCATAAACATGTTTATTTAACTTGGGAGGATTATTTAAAAATTATAATCTTGTGAACGAATTACATGTTCCTTCTATGCGTTCAGTAGCCCGGATCCTGTCCGGGCTAAAGATCAATAGACACACCACATTTGCGTAAAACCGAGGTGGGTAAACCATCGGCTACGTGTTTTAATAATATAGACATAATACCGGGTGTACGCCTACACCCGACTGTCAAGGTCGTGGCCATTTCTTCAAATGATGCCAAGGATATCCGGGACATGGTCATTAACTCCCCAAAGGCTTTTAAGTAACAAGACTATTTAAATGAGCCGATCAAACTATTCAATTAACCACCTAAGCGATGGAATTATTTGATGCTCAATCAAGCGGTATTTTATATACCGTAACCCAAGCCCGTATAAGGGAAAATAAGTTAAAAGTATTTACCTTTGCAATGTATTGTCCTTATTCGATTAAATCACACATATCTTTTACTGGGGCTCCTTATTCTGGAACGAAGGTTTAAATTAACCTATTAGAATCCTAACGGGTCTTTATATTAGCCGTAGCCTAGACCGGTTAGTTTCAAAGGATAGATACGGTTTAATCGTGTGCAAGGCGAAAACCGAGAATGGAATGTGATTCTGACCCAAAAAGTTTGGAGACTTGTTTTATACGGGTTTAATATTCACACTCTGGATTTTGGGGTCAAAACGATATGGTTTGACCCGTATCGGCTAATCTATATAAACTAGTTACATAAGCCGAACCGTGCGCGCAATAGGCGCAACGGGTAACCGTAGGAGTCCTACACTATTTTCCTAAGTCAATATACTTTAAAGAGGTTGTGGTATCAGTAGGATACCTTCCAAAATGCCCGTAACGAGTTTTAGTTCATTATACGCCCCGTAGGGGTTTTTCCGGTCATTTTAAAGACTTTTAAAAGGGATTTCTGAGTTCTATAGGAAACCTGAGTTTCCCGATCAGTCTAATAAGTTTAAAATATCTTATTTATTGTTTAAAATCAGTAGCAACTGGAATCGGGTCAAAAGACCTTGTAGAACTCGAGTTTTGGCCGAAAATGGCATATTCGGTATTTACCGAACCGTAGCCATAACCGCAGGTTATGAGCAGGTTAAAATTAATTAAAAATCTTTAAAAATCCCAAAATATTATTTCAATACAGTGGGTAAAAGTTCCGGTGACGAAATCTTGGTTTAGGTAGGCGCTATGCTAATTGCGCCGTTTATTACAAAAGTTTACTTTAATTGCGCTTTTTAGCATAACTCCTATTCTAGACCTCGGATTGACGTGAAACTTTAAGGACATGCTTAGAATTTAGTAAGCATAGTCATGGTCCTTTCACATATCCGAAATACTCGTTTTATTTTGAGAAGGGCGTTACGGTCAACTTTTTAAGCAATTAACGGAAACGCGTAAAAGACTCGGATAACAACGAACCGGTCACAGAGGGTTATACCATCATGTAACCTGGTCCTAAGAGAGTCCTAAGGCATATCTACATTGCACTAAAACCGGTCAGAACTGAAGTCAAAGCAAAAGTCAAACTTTTGCGACATTCGGCTCCGAACCGGGTCAATATAGCAAATGGCTGAATCAAACGAGTTTAGACAAGTTTATATACTTAATATCATGTTTTATGATCATCAAAACAGGTTTCATAGCATATACATTACAGATTATGCACAAAATCGCAAAATGACTTTCTGTTGACTTTTTAAGTGCACGTTTGACTCGACATTCGACATAGTTAGAGTGGTGATCAGTGGGAACCCTTTTAGAGGTTTATTACCCACTTAAATACCAACACATAACCACTTTTAATTCGACAATTCACTGAACCATTCGTGAGTTATCGCAAAGTTAATCGTTAGTTACGACGGATTGACTTTTCGGCTAAACTAAGCAAAAACAAAACCATAAAAGGTTTGGCATACTTACAGAGACTTGTGCACAACTTAGAATGATAAGAGAAAGCTTTGAGAGCTCCAAGTATGATCAGAAGAGGGTGTTTGAGGTGTGTTTAAGTTGTGAACATTGAAGGTCTATTTATAGTGCAAGAAATGCTCTTAGATCATCACACATTGGTCTACAAGTGATCATGGATGATGGGCTGGTGTCCTAAGGTGTTATGGGTCGAGTAGGGGGCGCCCATGACTCTGGAAAACCCATTCATAATTGTCTTGCCGCTTAAAAGAGCCAACAGCCATATTTCTGTCGCTGGGCGTCGCTTACGGACCGTATGGCTTAGGCCTTGCGGTCCGTAAGCCTGTGGCGGATCTAAATCAATCATGCGCTCCCATATGGTCCGTAAGGCATGACCTTTACGGTCCGTAAGGGGTTAAGAAACAATCTTTTTAAATCTTTTTACAATGATTACCAAAATCTTGGTAATTAATAACCTGACCTTTCGGGTTTGAAGGGGTAACTTTGCGATATGGCCCTCGGTTAATTACAATTAAGGACCTCGCGTTATTTACCCGTGTTGTTAAGCCTCCGGATAGTTTACTTATTATCCGAGAAGCTTTAATTTATATAGTTGACGCTTTTAACCCCTCTCGTACGAATTTGGTCATAAGTTTCTCGTTTTAAAACGGAACTTCGCGGAATTTATATATTATATTCTAGTGAGCGTATTATACTGTTACAAGGCTTCGGGTACGTCAAAGGGTCACTCAGAGGTGTAATTAAACATGTTGACACAGTTAACCCCCGCAGCTTGTAATCTCTCACTTTCTTCCGCGTTTCGCTTCCGTACGATCCATGATTTATTCGTTTTAAGGTACGAGCATCTTTTAGGGTTACTATACAGTATACTTACCCTTGTTTGACATTTATAACCCTCGAATTTACATACTTTCAAGGTTTGTCAATATTAGTCCTTTATTAAATATTAAATGCCACGTGTAAACTCAAGACACGTGTCAATACATTATTGGACTCAAAATTTCGAGGTGTTACAGTTATCAATCTCCTTCATACTTTTATAATGTTCATTACTCATAGTCTAATAGCTAGAGAAGAAGCTTAAATAAAAGTATATGAACAAAACCGTAAACAAACAGTAAAGAACATAAATGAACACGGTGAATAAAATTAATTTAAACAAAATAGATGATAAAATTGGATATAATTAAGCAAGTTATTATAAGGTAAAAATAAATAAAAGAGTAATTTGCCTTTTTAGTTCTGTGGCTTAACCACGAATGTCACTTCAGTCTAAATAATTTCCTTTTTCATCTGTGTTCATGAGGTTTCTAATTTTTCTTTTGCCAGTTTCGCTAATATCATCCAAAAAGTCAGTTAAATAGGGGTTTTCATTCTTTTTTATATCTAGTTTATTTATTATTTTTTATTTTTGAAAACCAAATAAAACCCACCCAACCCCTCCTTACCCCCTCTCTCTCTCTCTCTAGATACACATCCTCTCTCGCTTTGGAACACTAGCTACCGTCACAACATTGTCACCACCACCACCACACCAAATCAACACCACCACCTTACCTCTTTTATCCTGGAAAACCTGCATAGGGGTGAGCATATTTAGGGTTAACCCGAAAAGAACCGAGAATCGACCCTATAAAAACCAGACCTGACCCGTACAGATTCATGTATGTTAGTATGTCGGTTCCAGATTTTCATATATTTTCGAGTTGGGTCGGTTCCGATCCCAAAAAGAAACTAAACCCGACTGGAACTGATAGGCCGAAGTAACAAGTTAATATTGTCTGATTTAATGTCATCAATCGGGCTATGGCCCATTAGTGACTATCTCAAATTCCTTTTGACTTACAACTCCCAGAAGCATTGAATCTTCATTCAATTTCTTGATTTCTTGGTTGCTTGTTATGTGCTTCATTATTCAATTGAGGGCTGCTCAACGCTCCTTAACGAGGTATATGCTCTAATACTGAATCAATAGACAAGAAACATGTAATCCACAATTAGAGTCTAAATGATATAAATACAACAAACTGATATTATTACAAATTGTGTTTTCAACCTTCTTTTTAGTGTCGTTTTATTGTTGTTTAAATTTAGATGGTTCAAAACCAACTGATTGTGAATACTATTGTGTGGGACGAGTTTGAGAAGTTTTCTGACGAGGACGGGAATGCTAAGGCAAGATGCAAGCACTGCACGATGTCACAAGATCATAACATTACAAGCATTGAACTATACTTTTTTTCTACTTCTTAATGTCACAAGATCAAAAGATTACTGTTAGACAAGTTTGAGACCGTTGGTACAAGAGTCTATAAGTTTAGGGTTTGGTTTGCAATAGTTTTATAGTAAGAAGGGCTAAATATGTAATTCTTGTAAACTACAATAGTAGCGGCGTATTTAATATCCCAGCGTATTTATTAAATACGTTGTGTGGTCGTTGGCTATATATATCAATGAATGGAACCCTTAGTCTCCAAGTTTCTTGGACTAAGGCATTTAGTGTTCATCTTGTGTTGATTCTATGATATTGTGCTTGAATCTGATTATCCTGGATCTTAGATTGATTATATCATTATGGGATTCAAAATCAACATTGGTGGATTAGTTCTTGGTCAAGATTATTCATCTTCTACATGTTTTTCTTACTTTGATCATTCAAACACCTAATCAATAGGTGTTTGTGTGTTGTCAATCACTATCACTGTGATCCGAAGTTGATTTGGGACTCACAATTTGGTATTAGAGCCTTTGTGTTCTTCATTCACTGATTTTTGTTAAGATTTTCAAGGTTTTGAAGGTTTTTCAAAGTTTTCAAAGTTTTCAAAATTTTTGGACTCAAATGGCTTGATCTGGTGTGTTTAATGATTGGGTTGTTGTTCATCAGTGTTTAGGTAAACATTTGGGTCATTTTGATGCGAAATACCATGGTTTTTGATTGTTTTATTGTGATTAGAGGGTTTTTGTTCATACTAAAACCCTGCTGGGCGTATTTAATCTTGAAGATAGTGTAAGTTTGAAGCCAGCGTATTTGAGTTTGAAGGTCGCGTATTTGCAATTACGTTGGTATTTTATCAGTGTATTTGTGTGGTCAGCGTAATTAAGCGTCAGCGTTTTATCCAAATGCGACTTCTGGGTCAGTGATAAAGATCCTCAGCGATTTTATCATGGTGTTCGACGATTTTAGCCCAATCCTTGTGTGTGATCATTTTGTCAGTGTATTTGTTTTGTCGTTGGTCCAAGAAACAAGTTTCTCACGGCCAGCCTACTTAATAAAAATCAGCGTAATTGATTGTGATCTCAAAATTAATCCACCAGCGTAGTTGGTAAACATCAGTGTATTTGTGACCAGTATCTCAAAAACCAATGTATTTAATTTGCTGATTTAAAATTGAACTTAAAATCGAACCAAAATGTCTCCTAATCGACTTAACCCAATTGCACAAGCCGAACTTGAAACCGGAACCGTACCCCGACCTACAAAGTTGAAAGGATCAGCCGATTTTGGCTAGTTTTCCTTCCCTCTACGTTCAAAACTAGTTTTTCAAACATGGGATTCGTCTAATGTCGTCTTGAAAGTGTGCGCTCCGAATGCACATATAAACATTTGTTGCTCTAAGAAGCCTGGGCTGCTTACTGCTATTTGCGCCGTGTTGGAAAAGTGCAAACTAGACATCATTTTCGCTGATATTACTTCTGATGAATCTAAAAGCATGTTCATGATTCATGCTCGTGTGAGTAAAATTCATTTTTTTTGCCTATAACTCTCTAAATCAAAAAATTCGTTATTTTGGATTACCAAAACAAAAGGCGTTGGCTAAGCATACCCCAATTCCCTAAATCCTCTGAAAACATCAATCGAGAGGAGTATTACCGATTTGATAACTTGAATGGGGATACAAGTAAAAACGAAACGGGTGGATACATTTAGCACTCAAAATAAACGAAAAAAGTTACTGTAGTAATTCAATGACTCATCCCATGCTTATAAAGATTATTACAATATTTTTTTGAAAACAAAAAACCCGGTTAACAGTCATTTTGTTGTCAAATTTATTTTTATAAACCGTGTTCCTGCTACTTTTATTAGGTGAATGCTCTTGATAATTTGGTGGCGGCTTTTTCTTATGAAGAGATATACAAGCTAGCTGCACTAGAGAGAATGTTTTTGGCTAACTCAATGTGCTCATAGATCTCATCAATGGTTCTTGCTTGCGTTTGAGTCAGAAAGAAAATATATGGTTGTTTAGCCAGTTATGTTTAGCACTGGGTATGTAAGTCCATAACATTTTATGTACAGGTGCGTGTGTGTTTTTATATGTTTTGTGATTGCCTAAACCTTTTATGGTTGTTTTAAGTATGCTCAGTTTATCTTTTATATCATTTTTATTTTGGATTTATAGAAGTTGGATTATACGAACTAGAGAAGAAGAGGAAAAGTAAAGTATACAAACACAACCGTAAATAAACTTAAATAAACAGTAATAATTTAAAACAAAAAGATATACACAAAAATTAACTTTGAAGTTTAATAAACAGCTTTAAGGTAAAATAGCAAAATATAATATTCAATATTATGAAAATACCCTAGTTTTTAAATCCATTTCAAACAAACGCCTACAAATATGTTTTATTTTATGCAATGACCATGGTTGAACCAATATATATTATCTTTCCATTTTATAACATCAACCCATATTAAAATAACTAATATAGAAACCAACTTTAATCGCGAAAGCTTTACCTTTTTTTTGAGGAGCAACTCAAACTTCATCATAAGAGTTTTATTGAGAGATTGTGTGATTTTAATGTAAGAAATATAGTTGTGTAATTGTTTTTTGTTAAATTTCTTGCCGGCGCTTTTATATACATATAGTTTTCGTTCATAAAAAATCAACAAGATCCTCTCATTAAATTTTGAAAAGGTAATCATTTAATATAACTCTGTAACGCTTGTCAGTTTCATCTGTGATGAGTATATTCTTACCTGTAAAACAAAGAAAACTATACCTACAAAAATTTTTAAATTTATAAATTTATATGAAGGTAATCATTTAATATAACTCTGTAACACTTGTTAGTTTCATCTATAATGAGTATATTCTTATCTGTAAAACAAAGAAAATTATACTTATAAAATTTTTAAATGCATAAATTTATATAAAATGATTATATACTTCAAAATTTAATGTTTTACACTTGAGTATATATACATTTTGTTTCGGGTTTTACATTTTCTTGTTGGCCCATTGCTATATATTTATTAAAAAATTAACTAGATCCGCTCATTAAATATTCAAATATGTAATCATTTAATATATATTCGTAACGCTTGTCAGTTTTTTCTTTAATGAGTACATTCTTACCTGTTAAACAAAAAAGATTATATTTATAAAAAAATTAAATTCATAAATTTATTTGGATAAATATATATACTCAACTGTAAAACATTAAATTTTGAAGTATGTAATCATCATATAAATTCGTAGCACACGTCAATTTCATTATACATTCATAAATCGTTCATATACGTGTGTACACACATAAAAATTCGTAATCATCTCATATAAATTCGTAACACTCGTTGGTTTTTATCTATAATGACTACTTTCTTATCTGTAAACGAAAAAAAAAACATTAAATTTATAATATTTCGGTATACATAAATCATTTAAATATGTATATATGTAGAGTGTAAAACAATATGAACAAAATGTTAGTTACATACAAGACATGTTATTTTAAATATTCTTTTGTTATGTCAAACATTTTATGGTTGCTTTAAGTGTATACATAAATCGTTTAAATATGTATATATATATAGATTGTAAAACAATACGAACAAAGTAAGTTACATATGAGACATGTTATTTTTAATATTATTTTGTGATATCAAACCTTTTATGGTTGCTTTAAGTATGCTCAATTTATCTTATACGAAGTAGTAAACAAATCATCATCATCATACTCAGTATATCCCATCAATATAAAGTAGTAAACAAATATATATAGTAATAGTAAGTATGCTCAGTTTATTTTATAGGAAGTACTAAACAAATATATAAATTTATCGTAATGGTTCACCATTCGTAATTGACCAATGCCCTCTGATGATCACAATGCCCTTTCAAAAAAAGGGGTAATGGTTAACGCCCTTTAAATCATTATTTTTCATTTTTTCCTCTTCAATAGGCATTATGCTTAAAAAGTCCATTCCTTTTCATGCCCATATAACACCCACGGGAATGATATTGTGGGGTTATCAAGCTCATTCGTACTTTTATAATGTTCATTACTCATAGTCTAATAGCTAGAGAAGAAGCTGAAATAAAGTATATGAACAAAACCGAAAACAAACAGTAAAGAACATAAATGAACACGGTGAATATAATTAATTTAAAAAAAATAGATGATAAAATTGGATATAATTAAGCAAGTTATTATAAGGTAAAAATAAATAAAAGAGTAATTTTCCATTTTAGTTCTATCGCTTAACCACGAATGTCACTTCAGTCTAAGTAATTTCCTTTTTCATATGTGACTTACCCACCCAACCCCTCCTTACCCTCTCTCTCTCTAGATACACATCCTCTCTCGCATTGGAACACAAGCCACCGACACAACATTGTCACCACCACCACCACACCAGACCAACACCATCGCCTTACCTCTTTTTTCCTGGAAACCTACCTAGGGGTGAGCATATTTAGGGTCAACCCGAAAAGAACCGAGAATCGACCCTATAAAAACCGGACCTGACCTGTACAGATTCATGTATGTTAGTATGTCGGTTCCAGATTTTCACATATTTTTAAGTTAGGTCGGTTCCGATCCCAAAACGAAACCATACCCGACTAGAACCGATGGGCCGAAGTCACAAGTTAATAATGTATGATTTAATGTCAGCAATCGGGCTATGGCCAATTAGTTACTATCTCAATTAATATGTTAACCTAGTTAACATGTACGCTATATTCCCTGCTTCATTATTTCAAATTCATTTTGACTTATAACTCCCAGAAGTATTGAATCTTCATTCAATTTCTTGATTTCTTGGTTGCTTGTTCTGTGCTTTATTATTCATTTGAGTGCTGCTCAACGCTCCTTGTTAAGGTATATGCTCTAATACTGAATCAATAGACAAGAAACATGTAATCCACAATTAGAGTCTAAGTGATATATATACAACAAATGATATTATTACAAATTGTGTTTTCAACAATTTTTTTCAGTGTCGTTTTATTGTTGTTTGAATTTAGATGGTTCAAAACCAATTGATTGTGAATACTAATGTGTGGGACGAGTTTGAGAAGTTTTTTGACGAGGATGGGAATGCTAAGGCAAGATGTAAGCACTGCACGATGTCATAAGATCACAACATTACAAGCATTGAACTATACTTTTTTTTTCTACTTCTTAATGTCACAACATCACAAGATTACAAGTTTGGGTTACACTGTTAGACAAGTTTGAGAACATTGGAACATGAGCTATAAGTTTAGGGTTTGGTTTGTAATAGTTTGATAGTAAGAAGGGCTAAATATGTAATTCTTATAAACTACAACAGTAGGGGCGTATTTAATATCCCAGCGTATTTATTAAATACGTTGTGTGGCCATTGGCTATATATGTCAATGAATGGAACCCTTAGTCTCCAAGTTTCTTGGACTAAGGCATTTTGGTATTCATCTTGTGTTTATTCTATGATATTGTTCTTGAATCTGATTATCCTGGATCTTAGATTGATTGTATCATTATGTATTCAAAATCAACATTGGTTGATTAGTTCTTGGTCAAGATTATTCATCTTCTACTTGTTTTTCTTACTTTTATCAATCAAGCACCTTATCAATAGGTGTTTGTGTGTTGTCAATCACTATCACTGTGACCCGACGTCGATTTGGGACTCACAATTTGGTATCAGAGCCTTTGTGTTCTTCATTGACTGATATTTGTTAAGATTTTCAAGGTTTTGAAGGTTTTTCAAAGTTTTCAATTTTTTCAAAAGTTTTGGACTCAAATGGCTTGATCTGGTGTCTTTAATGATTGGGTTGTTGTTAATCAGTGTTTAGGTAAACATTTGCTTCATTTTGATGCGAAGTACCATGGTTTTTGACTATTTTGGTGTGACTAGAGGGTTTTTGTTTGTACTAAATCCCTGCTGGGCGTATTTAATCTTGAAGATAGCGTAGATAAGATTAAGCCTACGAATTTGAGTTTGAAGGTCGCGTATTTGCAATTACGTTGGTATTTCACCAGTGTATTTGTGTGGTCAGCGTAATTAAGCATCAGCGTTTTTATCCGAAGGCGACTTCTGGGTCAGTGATAAAGATCCTCGGCGATTTTATCACGGTGTTCGACGATTTTAGCCAAATCCTTGTGTGTGATCATTTTGTCAGCGTATTTGTTTTGTCGCTGGTCCAAGAAACAAGTTTCTCACGGCCAGCGTACTTAATCAAAATCACGTACTTGATTCTGATCTCAAAACTAATCCAGCAGCGTAGTTGGTAAACATCAATGTATTTGTGACCAGTATCTCAAAAACCAGTGTATTTAATTTTGGTTGCCCATGTGATCATTCCTTGAAGAAGAAATGATACAGAAAGCCAAAACTGGTTCTCAACAGTTGATCCACAATAAGCAGTGCCTAAACTTAATTCCCTCCAATGGCAGTGTCTTCTAACATCTGATGATTCTAAAGACTGTTATGTATAAAGATTGTTCTACCAAAGCCCTGATTATGAAAATACTGATGAAGACCTATCAACTACTGATATCAAAGTACTGCTGATTGTCAATGGACTACTGACTCAAAGGACTGATCAACCTTAGAGAAAAGCACTGCTCAGTATCATCAGTGTTTAAGCATTAACAGCAGATAGAAGCGTCAGTTTTTAGCTTATCAGTATTTCAATGTAACAGTGTTTTGTATAGATCAGTGTTTAGAGGTTGTCACGATAGTTAGATGTCACTGTCTAGGTGACGTCAGCCAAGATGCTCAGTGGTTAAAATTTGTACTATAAATATACAGTGCCTATACTGTTCTATTTAGCTCTTTTGCACACACTTATCTTGTACGAACAACTAGTGAGCTCAGGCTGAGGGGGAGTTAGTGTTCATACATGCATAAGTTGATCTTTTGTAATTTGTTCAATCTTTCGACTAATGAAAGCATGTATGATGAAAACTATATTTCCTTGATTGTGTTATAAAGTTTTTCTTTCATTTCCGCTGCAGTTGTTCTCTGATCTATCTTCTTCCATTTACCAACCTAATTAAAACAACACAATCAAGTCAAACTTAGATCCTAACAACTGGTATCAGAGCATAGGACAGTCAAATTCGATCTAACAATCAGTTTGACATAAAAGTTCAGCTCAAATCCATTGATACTAAAGTTGTTCGTATCAGTTGAAAAACAGAGTACAATTGTAATCACGTCTAAAGTTGATTATTCAAAAACTCTGTAAAACAACCAAGATGTTGTAAATCAGACAGGATCCACTAAACATAGGTAGATTATATAAACCACCGATGGTTGTTAGATCTGAAAAAATATCTGGCAACTTCGGATTGGGTATATTCATGTTTGATGGGGTTCTTGTGTTAATGATAGAGATTGTGATGGTTCCATGATTGACTGCTGCTAAGGTCTCACCTCAAGTCATTAAAGACTTATGTTCAGATAAATGCATTTGTGCTTTTGCTAACATAATAGAGGTGAACAAAAACCTTAGGAACAATATCTTATATGTTGAACAATAGTTTTTGAAAACCTTTAAAAATTAAAATCAAAACTGTGTAAAATAGAAAAGAAAATCAGTAGTCTCAACACACACAACAAACATAGCCAAGGATCAACTCCAAACTATGGTAGGAAAATACCAAGTTTGTAAAAAGGAGCTTGAGCCTACCTAAATCACTTGTGAGAAGAAGGTAAAATCCTACAAAAGTTATGAGTTGATGTTTTAGAAAACCAGATCAAAAGTAATGTGAAATTTGGCACAAGCATTTGCAAAAATGACCAAGTTTCTCAAAAAATTGCTGTAAATGACTCTGGATTGATTGTTCCTTCCTTAAAACACCTTCCATTGAATTTTATAACATCTGTCTATGGAAAGGTTAAAAAGGGAAGGAAGAAAAATCATAAAAACTCAAAAGTGTGTTTATCTCAGAACTTTTGAGGTCAAAAGAAAAAAGTCTAATTCCAAAAACACTTGAGAGTCCACATGTTAGTACTAACAAAAGGAAAGCCAAACAAACCTTCATCCTTGCTCAAACATCTGTTACCAAATAGCTAAGTGCAACCACTGTTTCAGGAAGGTTCGGGTAACTGATGTATCACAAGTTAATAATTGTTCAAGAGGACATAGGCAAAATTTCTCAAAAATTATCACATGGTAATAAGGTCTACAAAAGATTTTCAAAACCATTGTGAACAAGTTTCCTCATATTTTACAATCATTTGGCAGGAAATGGTTCCCAAGAGTGGTTATAAAACATTGCTCTAACCACTGACCATTTTCCTAAACTTGAGGATAAAATGACTTTGACCTCATCCAAAATTATTTTAACCTTGGAAATTTACCAGATCTAATTGTTTCATTTATCAAGAAAATTTTACTTGTTTTTAAATGGTAAAGGTTTCATGTAAATATCAGGATATATTACTCTTCTCATTTTTCATAGAGAGTGATGCACTTGTTTTTGCTTGTTTTAGATAGTAAAAGCTCAATACCTGACAGGATGTAGAGCCCTTCTATTTTTTTTTTTATAAAAGGGCGATATATTCCTTGATAATGAATCAAAAGGATATGGTGTTAGGGTTAGGGTCAATCCATGCAGAAACTCAAGTCTAAACCATTAATCAAAGTTGATTATTAACATATTTCAAAATCTTTGGCTGCCCATTTTTTTATTTTAAACCTAATAGATTCAATTTCAAAATTTGCAGCCAAAGTAGATTGTGGTTATCATCTGGGATACTCAACCACTTCCAAGACCTATAAAGTGTTTAACACAAGGACTAGGTGTGTGGAAGAGACTTTGATTGTAATGTTCAATGAACATTCTTCACTGAGCATCCGTGCAAACCCTGCTGAATTGTTTGACCTTGATAAATTTACATTTGAATATGTGTCTGTCAAGATGAACCCTGCATGTACTTCACAATCTCCATCACAAGACCATGAATATGATGTTGTGATCCCACAATACAAAATCACATCCACCACCAGAGCAGCAGATGTTCAAAACAACTGTCAAAGCTCATCCACTGCTGCATCAACAGTTGTTGACCAAAGTAGCCCTTTAACCTCTGCCACCACATAATCCAACCACTATTGATAAAAATCCATCAACAGTTGATAAAAATCAACATTGTGCCACACCCATTCCTCCGATTCCTTCACCTCCATTTCAAACAAATGTTGGATCATCAAAGTCTCCAACAGATGTTAGCTCAGATGATTCACATTTGCAGCCTTCACCTCTCAATGCCATTGTTCCATACAAGGGAGATCTAATCTTCCTTAAATCTCATCGACTTGATCAAGTGATTGGCAACATCAATGAAGGGGTTCTCATAAGAAGTCAATCCCAAAACATTTGTCTTTTTGCTGCCTTTCTATGACTCCATCAACCAGTCAAGTACCAAGAGGCACTGAAAGACAATAGTTGAGTAGAAGCTGTCACACCCCCAAAATCCACACGCGGAGTATCACCGCATGGAGGCGTGACATGACTAGGATCAATCCACCAATCATATTGAACAATATAGTAAAATAATTAAAAGTTCAATCATAAAATATAATTGGTGTCCAAAATAAATGGTTTAACAAATCAAAGTTATCAGCGGAAGCATAAAGTGTGAAACCAAATCATAGGTTTTAAATGTTCAAATGTTTCACATGGAACTCAACTGTCCATGTCCCACAACGACTCTTCTCCATGCAAGCTCCTGCTAAGTACCTAATGACCTGCAAAGCATGTAGTAACGAGTCAACAACAAAGTTAAGCGAGTTCACAGTTGGGTGTTTGTTTTAAGTTGTTCCAAAACAGTTTCCTTTAACTGGCATCCTTGCCGTGGGGGTTACCCCATAGTTGAAAACGTGATTTGTTTTACCCCATTTACTCTGGCAATCCAGCCGTGGGGGCTACCCCATGTTTACACTACTAGACTTGTTACCATATCGACCACTGACGTTAGTCATGTTTATGTGCCCTTTTGCGTCAATGTCTATCATCATTGACGTGCCCAGATCCATTAGTTCACGCCCGTCCTCTGCGGCACGGTGTGAGGCTTGTCAGACCTAAATAGCGCTATCTAACTAATGACCCGCTCGCCATTTGCCCGGCGATTAAGTCGATATAAAAGGAGGGACTTCGTGATAGAGTTTTGGTCTAGTAAACTTTAAACTGTCCAAGAGGACGAGGAATTACATTCCTTACCCCGTACTATCCTACCCAAGAAGGACGAGGAATCCATATTCCTTAACCCATTCCCAACCCACCGGGAATTACCATGCTTTGTAGAAAGTGTGAACTCACCTTAGATTAGCTCGGCAGATACACGGAAAGGTTACTTGAGCTATAAGTGGTCAACCACGTCCTAACATGGTTACCATACAAGTCAGTTCTAGGTTCAAGTAGTGCATGTAGGTTTACACATAAGCTAACAGGTTATGAACACATATTGATCATGGCAAACACGTAGAACATATTAACAGTCAAGTACACATTATGTCCACTTGTGCGACTCAGATGGTTGGGCTCGCACAAGCTCATTTGCCCAATAGTCTTGTGCGCTACAATGAATGAAACCCAACAACCACTCCGGCCCAACTTGTTGTGCGATCAGCACAGCCTTGTGCGATCCATGACATGTTGTGCGATTCACTATATTCCGGGCCCAAACAATTAAAAGCCCAACATATATATATATATATATATATATATATATATATATATATATATATATATATATATATATATATATATATATATATATATATATATATATATATATATATATATATATATACGGCCCCATTTAATAAACAGATAATCAATCTTGTGCGATCCATTTAATCTTGTGCGACTGGGTTTGGGCTTTGAGGCCCAATAATATGTTAAGTCCAAAACTGTGTAAGGCCCAAGACTTGTGCGATCGACACAGTCTTGTGCGATCCACAAATCTTGTGAGATCATGCATAACCTAGTTGTACTGTGTGCCTTGTTTAGTTGTACTCTATCTTGTGCGATTAACCCCTTACACGAAACAGGTTTCGTGTGGTCCATGCAAACTTGTGCGAATCATGTTTCGTGTGGCTTGTGCGATTGGTTATCTAATTCCCTAAATGTAACATTTGTGCCTGTAATCATCATGAACAGTTCAATTATCAATAAAATAATGTAATTTGATCCCAATGTTTGTTTCATTGTGTTTTACATTTTTCATGTTTTGACTTTTATTCAATTCCAAACTCTACATCGCTTTCTGGAGCATTATACGCAAACTGGTGCGTAAACGTACTCAGTTTAATGCGACAAATACTCCGGAACATCAACATATACTCAACATACCTTAAATAACCTTTACATAACTTAGAAATAAGTTTTGAAGGCTTTGGTATAGCAAAAACAAGTTAATTCGCTTACAGGGACTAAACTTGACAAACTGCGAAAGTATGCCAATTTGAACTGTAACGAACATTCCGGAACATGTCCATAAGTTAAACATACCATAAATATCCTTTACATAGCTTAGAAATAGGCTTTGAGGGGTTTGGTATGCTAAAACAAACTTTTGGATCATTCAGGGGCTAAAAGTGTCAAAAAGTGCACAAGTTTGCACTTTCGCGCATAACTTACGTTCTGAATACATCCGGACATCCAAAAATTTATGTAAGCATCCTTATATTATGCCTTAGTGATTGGCATGAGAAAAATCCATTCGTCGCGTCATTTGGATCGTCTTTCACGCTTATGCGCATTTCGTCGTAATTAAGCGAACATCGCGATCGTACGGCCAAACGAACCGACATCCGACATATTTTTGGGCATGTTTCATGTCCACAATGTTTAGGCATCATTTTTGGGCCTTAAAAGTGACTTTACAAGTCTTAAAGGGGCTGGAAATAGCTTAAAAAGGCAACAGGGGCTGAATACGTAAATTCTGCAAGTGGTGCAGATCAGACGGGGCTAGGCGACCCGCGTAAGACCTGCACCCACTTTCACGCGGGCCGCGTGAACATGTCTGACAGCAGATTCTGCATTTAATGCAGAATCTGGCCTTTCGTTCGATCAAAGGGCGATGCCTTTTCACCCAAATGAAGGGCCAAGGGTCAAGTACACTGAATCTAACCCCTGGACACGTGTACGCACGAGATCAAAGCACGTTATTCGATAAAACGATCCTAACGGTTCCACCTTTCCTATAAATACCCCCCCCCCCTTTTTGTGTAAAAACCCACAAATCAGATCTAAATGCTCTAAGTTGATGCTTATGCTTCATACCTGAGCTATTGGATCTTGATTAGCACTCGGGGACCCTCCGTAAGTCTTCTTTCGCTCTTTTATTCGCTTTTCGAGTCCGAAAGTCAACGTTTTGTTGACTTTCTGCATTGACCAGCTTATGGTCGATGCGAAGTTCATGGAACTTCATAACGTGAGCGTGATCACGATGGTTATGGTCCGTAGTAACCATACCTACTGATCACCACGTTATCTAGGCTCAGTGACGAGTCGTAGTTTCGGCCAAAATGTGCATTCTTGCATGTTTTGTAACCAAACTACTCGTGGGCATCAAAGCCGTTTGTTTTGATGTCAAACCTGTTTCTAAACTTAGTTAAGCATGTTCTAACATGCTTAGCTCGTCACTTTTAGTTTAGTGCTTATATAGGGTCGTAAGGTAAGCGATCTAAACCATCGCTTATGCTTTCGAACCCGACCCATTTGGTCGGTCATTAGGACCTGACCAAACACATTAGGTGACCATAGCTATAACCTTCCGAGGTTATACCTTGTGGTCACGATGTTAGGCGTTCCAGACGCGTTCTACGCGAACGACGCGTAAGGTGGCATAAGCTACCTAAACGGGTCGTGATGGACCGTAAGCACCTAGGTTAAGTTTCATTTTAGTATGTAGGCTTTGTTAAACCATATTACACGAGTCTCCATACTCGTTTGGTTTTCGAACCCGCGTACTGTCCGATCCTTCCGACTTGGTCCGGTATATTAACATAGCTACCTATTAGGTGCCGTTGATATTCCGTGACCTCTCGCATTACCTGGTTATTTCTACAAGAACTCAAAGCAATCTCAGGTGAGTACATAGAACCCCATCTTTTACTGTTTTCCAAACTGTTTTGGGGTGAAACACATGTGCCTATCTGTTACTTTCATGCTTTCCATGTTTTCACATCGTATATCTGCTATGCTCATTAGTACATTATAGTACATGATTTTATTACATTTTATGCTATGTATGCCCATTGTGTGCGTACTTAGTACATTGATTTACATAACATTTTTGCTGCATATGTTTACTCAGCATATGGGCACATCGATTTACATGAACATTTCTGTTGCATATGTTGATTTACATGAACATTTCTGTTGCATATGTTTACTCAGCATATGGACACATTGATTTACATAAACATTTCTGTTGCATATGTTTACTCAGCATATGGACACATTGATTTACATGGACATTTCTGCTTCGTATGTTTACTTAGCATACTTAGTACAATTGATTACATCACATGCCTTCATGTTGTTATGACATTTGGTTTGTTTAAACATGGGACAATACATTCATTAACATTAGCTACGCCGTTCGTTAGTAGGTAGTGGTACCATAGGAATTGACAACTCCCATTCCTGAAGTCCTGGGTTTGATAGGACTGGAAGGAATGACCGAATTCGATATACATAACTTAGATAAACCTTTAATTTGTTTAAGGGTTTATCGCCACAGTCTCAAGGCTTGGATGTATGCATAGTTTACAATACCGCATAAATGTTAATATCAATAGAGCATGCATTTTCCGCAGAACATAACGTTGATTTAAACCACGTTTTACTTCAACGACTTGTTTTGTGCATATGGTTTAAGTTGATACATTTCGCTTACCATACATGATACATTTTGGGATGCACACTACATGATTTACATTGAACATAAACACGTCGACATTGACATACACATTTGGTGGTTTACATTTGAACATAAACATTTGACATGGTTTACAATAACACTTGACATTTGGTTTACACATGAACAACTTACATGGTGGATTGGTTTGGGTAAATGATTTAAGTAACGTGGCATATGTAATATGATACAAACATGGTGGATACGCCGCTGGTACTTCCTATATATAAATGTTTGTATAATATTACATATCGTGGCGTTATCTAAGTCATTTCAGTTTAGACACATCACATTTGACATAAATAACATTTTCTTCACAAGACATTATTTTCACAAACAACTTATCTTATTCAACTCATTTTACTTGGTTATTCGTTTAACCTTGCACTTATCTATACATATCGTTTGATGTTATCGTTTTTCAAATGATTTACAAAGCAAAACAAATTACAAGGTTCATGACTGATTGTTATTAAACATTCTTCAAAACTCAAGTCATGAACCCCATTTTCACAAAACCTATGTATCTCACAGGCATTTTTATGCTGACGTACCTACTTTCACATGTGTTTTCAGGAGCTATTCCATAGGACGATGATCATGATTCTAGGGCGGACCTGTGCCTTAGAGCCTAAAAATGAAGTTTGAATTAGCTTAATTATGTTTTGATTTCCGTACTCTCTTTCCAAGACAATGTAACACCTTTGTTTATAAATAAAATACAACTTGTATGCCATGGTTATGAAACAATTTAATTCTGTCCACAACACTCCCCGGTGTTTCCGCCGCGGTTGCATGTTATACGCGGCCGGGGTGTGACAGAAGAGTTGGTATCAGAGCCAATGGTTATAGGGAATTAGGTTATTAGTAATGCTTTGACCTAGACTATAACTTTCTAGGACCCTAACACAAGTTATCTTGGGTTTAGAGTTTAAAACATGCACATCACCTATCCTTAGGTGATAACCACAACGGGAACTTCGGTTCCGAATCCGCTTTGAAAATTAATCATCTGTTCTAGGATGATTGATTACTAGGTTTTGAACCCTCTATTATAAGGTTTTGAACCCCTTTGGATTTTCAAAAATCCCGTCAAAGTGTTGGGTTAAGAGTGTGAACACGTGCGAACTGGAAGGGTGAATGCCTGTACCCTGAGTTTTCTGTCTAAGGCTAGAGTGTTCGTACAAATCCACATAATCGGACCAGTCACTCTTACCTGGGAACTCTTGGGGTGAGTGTTCACTTATAGGCGAGCATGTCTTCGCGATACACTAATTCTAACCCATTTACTTTGACTAGACATTTCACGTCACTTATTTGCTTTGCGATGCATAACCGCCATCTTTGCTTTTGATTGCTTTTGCTTCATCTCATTCTCTTCATCCAATCATCTCACTCGTTTCATTTCATGTTTTTCTCTTCTAGAATGCCTCCTCGACGCGACAACCAGATAGCTACTGCCGAGCTGGCGGAGATCATTGCGCAGCAGATGGCTGCTCAATTTCCGAATCTCTTTGCTCAATGGAACCAGGCCAACAACAACAATGGTACATGCAAATACAAGGATTTTAACCAGGCTAAGCCACTCAAGTTTAGTGGTTCTGAAGGAGCAACTGGGCTTCTTCAGTGGTTCGAGAGCATCGAGAACACTTTCCGTCATGTGCAGTGTCCTGACAATCGCAAAGTCGAGTTTTCTTCAAGCGTGTTTCAGAAGAGGGCTCTAACATGGTGGAATGGGGTTATGAGAGACCAAGGTGCAGAAGTTGCTCTAGCTCAGACATGGGCTCAACTGAGAGCTCTTATGATGAGGGAGTTTTGTCCTCGTCATGAACAACGAGCGTTGGAGAAGGAATTTGATGTGTTGAAGCAAGATAGTGGCGAGCACAGGGCTTATACAGATAGGTTTGAGGAGCTGAGTCTTCTTTGCCCGACTATGGTTACCCCACTCGATAAGGCCATCGAAAGGTACATCGACGGCCTACCTGACTCAGTACAAGACATTCTCACTGGTAGCAACCCTACCACACTCCGTCAGGCAATCGAGTTATCAGCGACACTGACTGAGTCGCAGATCCGAAAGAATAAACTACACAGGAAGGGTGACAAGGGCAAGAAGCAGTCGGTTGACAAGGAGGATAGTAAGAAAGGTCAGAACAAGAAAGGAAAGGACTCTGGTTCCTCAAGGGGGTCAAGGAAGCGTAAGGCTTCCCAAAATTTTGCTGTGACTGCCCAAGCTAACCAGGCAGCTCCCAACCAGCCTCCAGCAAAGAAGCCCTATTCAGGAAGTGCACCTCTGTGCAATCAATGCAACAGTCACCATCAGCTGCAATATCAGTGCCGTTTCTGTACTAACTGTGGGAAGTCGGGTCATCTTGCCGATGTTTGTCGGTTTGCTCAGAACCGCGCAGTCCAGAACCCTGCTCAACAGGTTGCTCAACAACAGGGTCAGGCTGCACGACCAAACTACCCACCAGGTGCATGTTATAATTGTGGGGATCTGACCCACTATAGAAATCGGTGTCCAAGACTAGTCAACCAGAACCAGAATGCAAACCAAGAATCCGGCACCGGCTCGAGGTCGAGTCTTTAACATGAATGCACAAGAAGCACAAGCAGACAACGAGGTGGTGAACGGTACGTTCTTTATTAATAATCAGCCAGCATCTGTTCTTTTTGATTCGGGTGCCGACAAGAGCTTTGTGTCATTGTCTTTTGAGACAATGCTTCGCGTGTCTAGAACGAAACTAGGTAAACCTTTGACAGTAGAGGTTGCCAGTGGTGAACCCATTGTTCTTAATTCTGTTCTACGCAACTGCCAGTTAAACCTTAACGACCACATTTTTCCTATTGACCTCACGCCAATGCAACTTGGAAGCTTCGACGTTATTGTGGGAATGGATTGGTTATCTAAGCATCGCGCAGAGATAGTATGTTCTGAGAAGATTGTTCGTATACCGCTGTCGACAGGCGAGATCCTACAAGTTCGTGGTGAGAAGCCTGCCGGTGGTCTCAAAATCATGTCTTGTTTTAAAGCACGGAAGTATCTGCGAAAGCACTATGTGGCGTTCTTAGCACGTGTTACAGCAGATAAAGGCAAGGGTAAGTCTATTTCAGATATTCCTGTCGTTCGGGATTATTCCGAAGTATTCCCTGAAGAATTACCTGGTCTACCTCCAGCACCGCCAAGTCGAGTTCCGTATTGATCTCGTACCTGGTGCAAACCCCATTGCCAGAGCTCCATACCGTCTTGCACCATCGGAGATGCAGGAATTAATCTAAACAGCTTCAGGAGCTCTCCGACAAAGGTTTTATCCGTCCTAGCTTTTCACCCTGGGGTGCTCCGTTCTTTTTGTAAAGAAGAAGGATGGATCTTTTAGGATGTGTATCGATTATCGTGAGCTTAACAAGCTTACCATCAAGAATCGATATCCCCTACCTCGCATTGATGATCTTTTTGATCAATTGCAAGGCGCTTCTTATTTTTCAAAGATCGATCTACGATCTGGATATCATCAGCTTCGTGTACATGAAGAAGACATTCCAGACAGCGTTCCGTACTCGTTATGGACATTATGAGTTCACAGTCATGCCATTCGGATTGACTAATGCTCCTGCTGTTTTCATGGACTTAATGAATAGGGTCTGCAAACCTTACTTAGATAAGTTCAATCATCGTTTTTATTGATGACATTTTGATATATTCTAAGACGCGAGCCGATCATGAGCAACATCTTCGTCTTACATTGGAACTCCTAAAGAAAGAACAACTTTTCGCCAAATTCTCCAAGTGTGAATTCTGGCTTAAAGAGGTTCAATTTTTAGGACATAATTGTCAACGGAACAAGGGTATTCATGTAGATCCTCCAAGATCAGTGCGATTAAGGATTGGGATACACCCTACTACCCCCTACTGAAGTTCGTTCTTTTCTTGGTCTAGCGGGTTATTACCGCGCTTCATTGGAAAACTTCTCAAAGATTGCAGTTCCTCTAACTGCTCCTAACTCAGAAGAACAAGCCATTTGAATGGGGAGTCAAACAAGAGGAAGCGTTCAGACTTTGAAACAAAAGCTTTGCGACGCGCCTGTCCTAACATTGCCTGAAGGGCAACGATGATTTCGTCGTTTATTGCGACGCATCTAAAATTAGGACTTGGCTGCGTCCTGATGCAAAGAAACAAAGTCATAGCATACGCATCAAGGCAGTTGAAGATACATGAGAAGAACTACACCACTCATGATCTTGAGTTGGGTGCAGTTGTCTTCGCTCTCAAATCTGGAGACACTATTGTACGGTACAAAATGTGTGGTTTTCACTGACCACAAAAGTCTTCAACATATCTTCAATCAAAAGGAACTCAACATGAGGCAAAGACGTTGGGTTGAACTTCTAAACGACTACGACTGCGAGATTCGCTACCATCCTGGTAAGGCGAATGTCGTAGCCGATGCATTGAGTCGCAAGGAACGTATTAAGCTTCATTGTGTACGTGTCCAATCTGTTATTCAAACCGATATCCAAGCCCGTATTTCTCAGGCTCAACAAGCTTGTGTTTCACAAGGTTTAATGGATAAGGAATTTCCTTATCACATAACACCTGCTCTTGAACTGAAAGACAATGGATCGTACTATTTCATGGACCGTTTGTGGGTCCCATGTGCAATCAATGCAACAGTCACCATCAGCTGCAATATCAGTGCCGTTTCTGTACTAACTGTGGGAAGTCGGGTCATCTTGCCGATGTTTGTCGGTTTGCTCAGAACCGCGCAGTCCAGAACCCTGCTCAACAGGTTGTCAACAACAGGGTCAGGCTGCACGACCAAACTACCCACCAGGTGCATGTTATAATTGTGGGGATCTGACCCACTATAGAAATCGGTGTCCAAGACTAGTCAACCAGAACCAGAATGCAAACCAGAATCCGGCACCGGCTCGAGGTCGAGTCTTTAACATGAATGCACAAGAAGCACAAGCAGACAACGAGGTGGTGAACGGTACGTTCTTTATTAATAATCAGCCAGCATCTGTTCTTTTTGATTCGGGTGCCGACAAGAGCTTTGTGTCATTGTCTTTTGAGACAATGCTTCGCGTGTCTAGAACGAAACTAGGTAAACCTTTGACAGTAGAGGTTGCCAGTGGTGAACCCATTGTTCTTAATTCTGTTCTACGCAACTGCCAGTTAAACCTTAACGACCACATTTTTCCTATTGACCTCACGCCAATGCAACTTGGAAGCTTCGACGTTATTGTGGGAATGGATTGGTTATCTAAGCATCGCGCAGAGATAGTATGTTCTGAGAAGATTGTTCGTATACCGCTGTCGACAGGCGAGATCCTACAAGTTCGTGGTGAGAAGCCTGCCGGTGGTCTCAAAATCATGTCTTGTTTTAAAGCACGGAAGTATCTGCGAAAGCACTATGTGGCGTTCTTAGCACGTGTTACAGCAGATAAAGGCAAGGGTAAGTCTATTTCAGATATTCCTGTCGTTCGGGATTATTCCGAAGTATTCCCTGAAGAATTACCTGGTCTACCTCCAGCACGCCAAGTCGAGTTCCGTATTGATCTCGTACCTGGTGCAAACCCCATTGCCAGAGCTCCATACCGTCTTGCACCATCGGAGATGCAGGAATTATCTAAACAGCTTCAGGAGCTCTCCGACAAAGGTTTTATCCGTCCTAGCTTTTCACCCTGGGGTGCTCCCGTTCTTTTTGTAAAGAAGAAGGATGGATCTTTTAGGATGTGTATCGATTATCGTGAGCTTAACAAGCTTACCATCAAGAATCGATATCCCCTACCTCGCATTGATGATCTTTTTGATCAATTGCAAGGCGCTTCTTATTTTTCAAAGATCGATCTACGATCTGGATATCATCAGCTTCGTGTACATGAAGAAGACATTCCCAAGACAGCGTTCCGTACTCGTTATGGACATTATGAGTTCACAGTCATGCCATTCGGATTGACTAATGCTCCTGCTGTTTTCATGGACTTAATGAATAGGGTCTGCAAACCTTACTTAGATAAGTTCATCATCGTTTTTATTGATGACATTTTGATATATTCTAAGACGCGAGCCGATCATGAGCAACATCTTCGTCTTACATTGGAACTCCTAAAGAAAGAACAACTTTTCGCCAAATTCTCCAAGTGTGAATTCTGGCTTAAAGAGGTTCAATTTTTAGGACATATTGTCAACGAACAAGGTATTCATGTAGATCCCTCCAAGATCAGTGCGATTAAGGATTGGGATACACCTACTACCCCTACTGAAGTTCGTTCTTTTCTTGGTCTAGCGGGTTATTACCGCCGCTTCATTGAAAACTTCTCAAAGATTGCAGTTCCTCTAACTGCTCTAACTCAGAAGAACAAGCCATTTGAATGGGGAGTCAAACAAGAGGAAGCGTTTCAGACTTTGAAACAAAAGCTTTGCGACGCGCCTGTCCTAACATTGCCTGAGGGCAACGATGATTTCGTCGTTTATTGCGACGCATCTAAATTAGGACTTGGCTGCGTCCTGATGCAAAGAAACAAAGTCATAGCATACGCATCAAGGCAGTTGAAGGTACATGAGAAAAACTACACCACTCATGATCTTGAGTTGGGAGCAGTTGTCTTCGCTCTCAAAATCTGGAGACACTACTTGTATGGTACAAAATGTGTGGTTTTCACAGACCACAAAAGTCTTCAGCATATCTTCAATCAAAAAGAGCTCAACATGAGACAACGACGTTGGGTTGAACTTCTAAACGACTACGACTGCGAGATTCGCTACCATCCTGGTAAGGCGAATGTCGTAGCCGATGCATTGAGTCGCAAGGAACGTACTAAGCTTCATTGTGTACATGTCCAATCTGTTATTCAAACCGATATACAAGCCCGTATTTCTCAGGCCCAACAAGCTTGTGTTTCACAAGGTTTAATGGATAAGGAATTTCCTTATCACATAACACCTGCTCTTGAACTGAAGGACAATGGATCATATTACTTCATGGACCGTTTGTGGGTCCCGAGCCAAGATAATCTTCGTACCTTGCTTATGGATGAAGCCCATAAGTCTCGTTATTCCATTCATCCTGGCTCAGATAAGATGTATAAGGATCTTCGTATTCAGTATTGGTGGCCTGGTATGAAGAAAGACATTGCCTTATACGTATCCAAATGCCTTACTTGTCTTAAGGTTAAGGCAGAACATCAGCGTCCTTCTGGTTTATTGGAACAACCGGAGATCCCAGTTTGGAAATGGGAAAACATTACTATGGATCTCATTACTAAACTCCCGCGCACAAAGAAAGGTCACGATGCCATCTGGGTAGTCGTTGATCGTCTTACCAAGTCAACACATTTCTTGCCAATCCGTGAGGATTATTCAGCTGACAGACTTGCTCAAATCAACGTAGATGAAATTGTAGCTAGACATGGTGTTCCTTTGAGCATCATTTCTGACAGAGATGCTCGTTTCACTTCTCATTTTTGGAGAACCATGCAATCTGCTATGGGGTCTCAACTTAATCTGAGCACAGCTTATCATCCGCAAACGGATGGTCAATCTGAAAGAACAATCCAGACACTGGAGGATATGCTTAGAGCTTGTGTGATAGACTTTGGTGGTAGTTGGGATTCACATCTTCCATTGATTGAATTCTCCTACAACAACAGTTATCACTCCAGCATCAACATGGCTCCTTTCGAGGCTCTCTATGGTCGAAAATGTCGTTCACCAGTCTGCTGGAATGAGATTGGCGAGGCTCAGCTTACTGGACCTGCCCTCATTCTAGAGACAACAGAAAAGGTAAAGAAAGTTCGTGATAACCTTCAGACAGCTAGAAGCCGTCAAAAGAGTTACGCGGACCTAAAACGCAAACCCTTGGATTTTCAAGTCGGTGATCGTGTATTACTTAAGGTCTCACCTTGGAAAGGTGTGATCAGATTCGGAAAGAAAGGAAAACTTGCACCTAGATATGTTGGACCATTCAAGATCGTCGAAAGAATCGGTAAGGTAGCCTACAGACTTGAGTTACCTCCTGAACTTGGAAATGTTCATCCAACCTTTCACGTGTCCAATCTCAAGAGGTGTTTAGCTGATGAAAACCTCCACATACCGCTTGACGAAATTCGTGTTGATGAAACACTGAAATTTGTTGAGAAACCGGTAGAAATCATGGAACGTGAAGTCAAGTGGCTCAAACGCAAGCGCATTCCTTTGGTCAAGGTTCGTTGGGAATCTAAGCGTGGACCCGAGTTTACTTGGGAACGTGAAGACCAAATGAAGGCAAAATATCCGAATCTTTTTCAATCAGTTTCCTCTAAATAAATTTCGGGACGAAATTTCCACAAGTAGGGGAGACTGTAACATTTGTGCCTGTAATCATCATGAACAGTTCAATTATCAATAAAATAATGTAATTTGATCCCAATGTTTGTTTCATTGTGTTTTACATTTTTCATGTTTTGACTTTTATTCAATTCCAAACTCTACATCGCTTTCTGGAGCATTATACGCAAACTGGTGCGTAAACGTACTCAGTTTAATGCGACAAATACTCCGGAACATCAACATATACTCAACATACCTTAAATAACCTTTACATAACTTAGAAATAAGTTTTGAAGGCTTTGGTTTAGCAAAAACAAGTTAATTCGCTTACAGGGACTAAACTTGACAAACTGCGAAAGTATGCCAATTTGAACTGTAACGAACATTCCGGAACATGTCCATAAGTTAAACATACCATAAATATCCTTTACATAGCTTAGAAATAGGCTTTGAGGGGTTTGGTATGCTAAAACAAACTTTTGGATCATTCACGGGCTAAAAGTGTCAAAAAGTGCACAAGTTTGCACTTTCGCGCATAACTTACGTTCTGAATACATCCGGACATCCAAAAATTTATGTAAGCATCCTTATATTATGCCTTAGTGATTGGCATGAGAAAAATCCATTCGTCGCGTCATTTGGATCGTCTTTCACGCTTATGCGCATTTCGTCGTAATTAAGCGAACATCGCGATCGTACGGCCAAACGAACCGACATCCGACATATTTTTGGGCATGTTTCATGTCCACAATGTTTAGGCATCATTTTTGGGCCTTAAAAGTGACTTTACAAGTCTTAAAGGGGCTGGAAATAGCTTAAAAACGCAACAGGGGTTGAATACGTAAATTCTGCAAGTGGTGCAGATCAGACGGGGCTAGGCGACCCGCGTAAGACCTGCACCCACTTTCACGCGGGCCGCGTGAACATGTCTGACAGCAGATTCTGCATTTAATGCAGAATCTGGCCTTTCGTTCGATCAAAGGGCGATGCCTTTTCACCCAAATGAAGGGCCAAGGGTCAAGTACACTGAATCTAACCCCTGGACACGTGTACGCACGAGATCAAAGCACGTTATTCGATAAAACGATCCTAACGGTTCCACCTTTCCTATAAATACCCCCCCCCCCTTTTTGTGTAAAAACCCACAAATCAGATCTAAATGCTCTAAGTTGATGCTTATGCTTCATACCTGAGCTATTGGATCTTGATTAGCACTCGGGGACCCTCCGTAAGTCTTCTTTCGCTCTTTTATTCGCTTTTCGAGTCCGAAAGTCAACGTTTTGTTGACTTTCTGCATTGACCAGCTTATGGTCGATGCGAAGTTCATGGAACTTCATAACGTGAGCGTGATCACGATGGTTATGGTCCGTAGTAACCATACCTACTGATCACCACGTTATCTAGGCTCAGTGACGAGTCGTAGTTTCGGCCAAAATGTGCATTCTTGCATGTTTTGTAACCAAACTACTCGTGGGCATCAAAGCCGTTTGTTTTGATGTCAAACCTGTTTCTAAACTTAGTTAAGCATGTTCTAACATGCTTAGCTCGTCACTTTTAGTTTAGTGCTTATATAGGGTCGTAAGGTAAGCGATCTAAACCATCGCTTATGCTTTCGAACCCGACCCATTTGGTCGGTCATTAGGACCTGACCAAACACATTAGGTGACCATAGCTATAACCTTCCGAGGTTATACCTTGTGGTCACGATGTTAGGCGTTCCAGACGCGTTCTACGCGAACGACGCGTAAGGTGGCATAAGCTACCTAAACGGGTCGTGATGGACCGTAAGCACCTAGGTTAAGTTTCATTTTAGTATGTAGGCTTTGTTAAACCATATTACACGAGTCTCCATACTCGTTTGGTTTTCGAACCCGCGTACTGTCCGATCCTTCCGACTTGGTCCGGTATATTAACATAGCTACCTATTAGGTGCCGTTGATATTCCGTGACCTCTCGCATTACCTGGTTATTTCTACAAGAACTCAAAGCAATCTCAGGTGAGTACATAGAACCCCATCTTTTACTGTTTTCCAAACTGTTTTGGGGTGAAACACATGTGCCTATCTGTTACTTTCATGCTTTCCATGTTTTCACATCGTATATCTGCTATGCTCATTAGTACATTATAGTACATGATTTTATTACATTTTATGCTATGTATGCCCATTGTGTGCGTACTTAGTACATTGATTTACATAACATTTTTGCTGCATATGTTTACTCAGCATATGGGCACATCGATTTACATGAACATTTCTGTTGCATATGTTGATTTACATGAACATTTCTGTTGCATATGTTTACTCAGCATATGGACACATTGATTTACATAAACATTTCTGTTGCATATGTTTACTCAGCATATGGACACATTGATTTACATGGACATTTCTGCTTCGTATGTTTACTTAGCATACTTAGTACAATTGATTACATCACATGCCTTCATGTTGTTATGACATTTGGTTTGTTTAAACATGGGACAATACATTCATTAACATTAGCTACGCCGTTCGTTAGTAGGTAGTGGTACCATAGGAATTGACAACTCCCATTCCTGAAGTCCTGGGTTTGATAGGACTGGAAGGAATGACCGAATTCGATATACATAACTTAGATAAACCTTTAATTTGTTTAAGGGTTTATCGCCACAGTCTCAAGGCTTGGATGTATGCATAGTTTACAATACCGCATAAATGTTAATATCAATAGAGCATGCATTTTCCGCAGAACATAACGTTGATTTAAACCACGTTTTACTTCAACGACTTGTTTTGTGCATATGGTTTAAGTTGATACATTTCGCTTACCATACATGATACATTTTGGGATGCACACTACATGATTTACATTGAACATAAACACGTCGACATTGACATACACATTTGGTGGTTTACATTTGAACATAAACATTTGACATGGTTTACAATAACACTTGACATTTGGTTTACACATGAACAACTTACATGGTGGATTGGTTTGGGTAAATGATTTAAGTAACGTGGCATATGTAATATGATACAAACATGGTGGATACGCCGCTGGTACTTCCTATATATAAATGTTTGTATAATATTACATATCGTGGCGTTATCTAAGTCATTTCAGTTTAGACACATCACATTTGACATAAATAACATTTTCTTCACAAGACATTATTTTCACAAACAACTTATCTTATTCAACTCATTTTACTTGGTTATTCGTTTAACCTTGCACTTATCTATACATATCGTTTGATGTTATCGTTTTTCAAATGATTTACAAAGCAAAACAAATTACAAGGTTCATGACTGATTGTTATTAAACATTCTTCAAAACTCAAGTCATGAACCCCATTTTCACAAAACCTATGTATCTCACAGGCATTTTTATGCTGACGTACCTACTTTCACATGTGTTTTCAGGAGCTATTCCATAGGACGATGATCATGATTCTAGGGCGGACCTGTGCCTTAGAGCCTAAAAATGAAGTTTGAATTAGCTTAATTATGTTTTGATTTCCGTACTCTCTTTCCAAGACAATGTAACACCTTTGTTTATAAATAAAATACAACTTGTATGCCATGGTTATGAAACAATTTAATTCTGTCCACAACACTCCCCGGTGTTTCCGCCGCGGTTGCATGTTATACGCGGCCGGGGTGTGACACTAAACTCATGTGAATCAGTTATATTGTTTCCAATATTCAATTCAGTCACATTCAATCCGTTACATCTTTGATTTTATCAATTCCAACAGTTACCATTTCACATCCAATCGATCAAACCAAACACATTCCAACTGATTTTCATGAACCCTAGTTAATCTTAACCATCAAACCAATCATGTAGTAATCATGTTAACAAACTAACAAGCACCCTAACATAACAAACATCCGAATACACTTTCATGATAGCCGATTTCCATGCATCCGGTTCTAGATCATTAGTTACATCCTACAATTTACCCAACCTTATATCAAACAATTGCAACATACATTTGAGCTGCCTATCCTTTAATCTTATGAACAGATTATCAACAACTATATTAACCAGAACCCTAGATCATTATGCAAGTTTATCACCACATCAGTCAACCTTACAATTAACAATGACTAAAACATTAACCGATTAGGAGGATGGAATGAGGATTGATCCGAATAGAAAGTCTTCGATGGAGAAGGGATGTGGCTGTCGTCGAGTTCGTGAGGGAGAGAAAGAGAGTGTAGGGTTTGTATGTGTTGTGTTATGTGTTTGCAAATAATGGGGGAGCAAAACCTCACAAGGGTTTTGTATCGGTTTATATAGGGGAGTGGCCGAACCCTTGTATGGGCTGCCCATGGGTTTCGAGTGGGGAGTGGGCCGAGAGTTGTGTGGAATCAAAGCCCAATGGCTTGTGCGATCGGCCAAGTGTTGTGCGGTTGTGTTGTGTTGCGCGATGACACTAGATATACATTACACACATAATCAAATAACATAACTAACATTCCATCAAATCAATATATCAGATAATCACACTAAGTTCACATACGTTACATTAAACACGAGGATAGGTTCTGAAATACGAGTTGTCACATTATCCCCAAGTTGAAAGAAATTTCGTCCTGAAATTTAGCACGTACTAACTGAGGAAGCTAGTTAAGTTGCATGGTTTCCTGGTTTTCCTGGGGTGTCACATCCTTCCCCCGTTGGTTTGGAATTTCATCCCGAAATTCCGCAGTAGCTTCAGCCTCAGTAGTGGTTTCACTGTTCGCGAACAACTGGGGATACTTGTGTTTCATTTGATCTTCGCGTTCCCAGGTGAACTCTGGGCCACCACGGGAGTTCCAACGAACTCGAACGAGAGGAATTGTAGTACGCTTGAGAATCTTCACATCTCGGTCAGTAATCTCTATTGGTTCCTCAACGAATCGCAACTGATCGTCGATAGTGAGTTCCTTGAGGGGAACTATGAGGGTCTCATCTGACACACACTTCTTCAGATTCGACACGTGAAATACGTTGTGAACTCCACTGAGTTCTGTGGGTAGGTTCAGTTTGTAGGCCACTTTGCCTATTTTCTCCATGATTTCAAAAGGTCCGACGTATCGCGGGTTGAGTTTGCCATGTTTTCCAAAACGAACAACACTCTTCCAGGGTGAGACCTTGAGTAGCACTCGATCCCCAACCTGGAACTCGAGTGGTTTCCTGCGCTTATCAGCGTAGCTTTTCTGACGGTCACGAGCCGCCGCCGTTCGTTGTCGTATCTGAGAAATCTTCTCAGTTGTGTCTACCACAAGTTCTGGGCCAGTGATTTGGCTGTCACCAACTTTTGCCCAACAAAGGGGTGATTGGCATTTACGTCCGTACAATGCCTCAAACGGAGCGACCTAGATACTAGTGTGGTAGCTGTTATTATACGAAAACTCCACTAACGGGAGGTGCTTTTCCCAACCATTACCAAAGTCGATTACACATGCTCTAAGCATGTCTTCAAGGGTTTAGATGGTGCGTTCAGACTGCCCATCCGTTTGCGGGTGATATGCTGTGCTCATGTCTAAGTGTGAGCCAAATGACTTGTGCATTGCTTGCCACAGTTCAGAAGTGAAACGTGCGTCATGGTCAGAAATGATAGAGGTTGGCACCCTGTGCCTCGAAACCACTTCCTTTAAATAAACGTCTGCTAAAGTAGAGAACTTATCAGTTTCTTTGATAGCTAGGAAGTGTGCAGACTTGGTCAACCGATCCACTATCACCCAAATAGTGTCATTTCTACGCTGAGATCTAGGCAGGCCAGTAACGAAATCCATGGAAATTTGCTCCCATTTCCATTCTGGTATCTCTGGTTATTGTAGTAGGCCTGATGGTGCTGATATTCGGTTTTGACTCTCGCACAAGTCAAACATTTACTGACGTAAGTAGCTATGTGGGATTTCATGCTAGGCCACCAATACGTGGTCTTTAAGTCATGGTAGTCAAACATTTACTGACGTAAGTAGCTATGTGGGCTTTCATGCTAGGCCACCAATACGTGGTCTTTAAGTCATGGTACATCTTATCCGATCCAGGATGTACTGAGTAACGAGACTTATGTCCTTCATCCATCACAAGCTCGCGTAAGTTCCCATGAAGTGGGACCCAAATGCGCCCCGTTACGTAGTATGCGCCGTCTTCCTTTTGTTCTAACCGTTTCCTTAATCCTCGTAGGGACTCCGCCCTGACGTTCTCTGCTTTCAATGCTTCAACCTGAGCATCTCGTATTTGAGTGGGAAGACAAGATTGAATGGTGAGTTGTAATGCTCGCACGTGCTAAGGCGTAGTATCCTTTCGACTGAGGGCGTCGGCCACAACATTGGCTTTGCCCGGATGGTACTTGATCGCGCATTCGTAATCATTCAAGAGCTCGACCCATCGACGCTATCGCATGTTTAACTCCTTTTGCTTGAAGAAATGCTCGAGACTCCTGTGATCGGTGTAAATGATGCACTTGGTACCGTACAGGTAATGTCTCCATATCTTAAGAGCAAAAACCACTGCTCCTAATTCCAAGTCGTGCATAGTGTAGTTACTTTCGTGAACTTTAAGTTGGCGTGATGCGTAAGCAATGACCTTATCACGTTGCATCAACACGCAACCAAGTCCTTGGATGGATGCGTCGCAATAAACCACAAAATCCTCTGTGCCTTCAGGCAATGGGAGGATAGGTGTGCTACAAAGTCTATCCTTTAGGTGCTGAAAAGCAGTTTCCTGTGCATCGCCCCAACGATATGTGACACCCTTCTGAGTTAGTGTGGTGAGAGGTTGCGCAATCTTGGATAAATCCTTGATAAACCTTCTGTAGTAGCCTGCCAAACCCAAGAATTGGTGGATTTCTGTTAGTGTACGGGGCGCATGCCAGTTCTTGATCGAGTCAACCTTGGATGGATCAACGTGAATCCCATCCGCATTTACTACGTGGCCTAAGAAATGGACTTCACGAAGCCAAAAGTCGCATTTTGAAAACTTAGCATACAGCTGCTCTGCTCGAAGAAGTTCCAAAATAAGTCGTAGATGTTGCTCGTGTTCCTCCTGACTCTTAGAATAGATCAGGATGCCGTCGATGAAGACAATAACGAACTTATCCAGGTAAGGTTTGCACACTCTGTTCATAAGATCCATGAAGACCGCGGGTAGGTTTGACAATCCAAAAGGCATAACCAGGAACTCGTAATGCCCATAACGAGTCCTGAACGTTGTCTTAGAGATATCCTCGTCTCGGACTCTCAGTTGATGATAGCCTGACTTCAAGTCAATCTTTGAGTAGTAGCTCAACCCTTGCAGCTGGTCGAATAAGTCATCAATGCGTGGAAGAGGATAGCGGTTCTTCACGGTCACCTTCTTGAGTTCGCGATAGTCAATACACATTCTGAAGGTACCGTCCTTCTTCTTCACAAACAAGACTTGAGCTCCCCAAGGCGAAGAGCTAGGATGAATGAAACCCTTATCCAAGAGTTCTTGCAGTTGAGTAGATAGTTCTTCCAATTCTGATGGAGCTAAACGATACGGTGCACGAGCTATAGGCGCTGCTCTAGGAGCTAGCTCGATTTGAAACTCGACCTGACGATGAGGCGGAAGACCAGGTAATTCCTCAGGGAATACCTCAGGGAAGTCGCGTATAATCGGAATGTCTTCCATCTTCTTTTCCTTCGATGAAGTATCAGTCACGAGAGCTAAAATAGCGGTGTGGCCCTTTCGCAATCACTTCTGGGCCTTAAGGAAAGAGATGATGCTCACAACAGCACCACTCTTGTTGCCACGAATCATGAGAGGTTCTTCTCCAGAACGAGGGATGCGGACAATCTTCTCGTTGCAAAAGATTTCTGCTTGATGATGCGATAACCAATCCATCCCAATAACAACATCGAAACTACCCAGAACGATAGGAATGAGGTCGATAGAGAAGGTTTGACCAGCTAAAGTGAGGTTACATTCCTTAACTACGTGCGTGGCTTCAAGACTTTTACCATTCGCTAGTTCTACAACATGCTTGGTGCTTAAGGAAATTGGGGCACGCTTAACCATCTGACTAACTTTTAACGACACATAACTAGTATCGGCACCCGAATCAAACAAAACAGAAACATAGAAGTCGTCTAATAGGAACTTAACCGTCATAACGTTGGGATCGTTCCTTGCATCACCCTGACCAATCACGAAGGCACGTCCACTAGCAACATCGCCGTTGTTGTTACCTCCGTTGTTTCCATTCCCCTGGTTGTTGTTCTGATTCTGGTTCAGTTGGGGACAGTCTCTCTTGAAGTGGCCTTCAGCACCACACTGAAAGCACCCTTTGTTGTTACCTTGCTGTTGCTGCTGCTGGCGTTGATTCGACGGGGCTTGTTGTTGCTGACGATTCTGATTCGCAGGGCGTAAACTCCTACAATCCTTTGCGGCATGGCCTGGCTTGTTGCACCGATAACAGTTACTCCTGGTGCATGGCCCGCTGTGGTGTAGGTTACAGCGATTGCATTTGGGGTGGATTCCCCTGTAGCCACCTTGACTTTGATTACCAGATGATTAACTAAGGCTCTTATTGTCATCAGTCTTTCGCTGTTGAGACTGAGACTGAGCTGATGTTGAACCTTTGCTTGAGACTCCATCCCATTTGCGCTTGTTGTCGCTTGGAGCATCAGAAGCTGTAATACTAATACGCTTGGGCAGCCTGTTCTGCTCGACTGCCTGATCAGTGAGACGATGAGCCAGACGAACAACTTGCTGGATAGTAGCAAGGTTAGCTGAAGTCACATGGCTTTGAATTTCTGGCACTAATCCCTTAAGGTACAACTCGATACGCTTGATAGGAGGGTCCACCATAGTAGGACACAACATGGCCAACTCATTTGATCACTTCGTGTACGCCTCGATCTCTGACCCTGTCATCTTCAGGTTGTAAAATTCCACCTCGAGCTTGTGAATGTCGTCACGGCTACAATACTCTTCCTTGATCAAATCTTTGAAGTCATTCCATGGGGTGGCATTAGCAGCAACCAACCCCAGCATCTGAACCTGAGCGTTCCACCACGTGAGCGCTACACCTTCGAGAGTACCAGTAGCATACTTCACCCTACGAGCCTCAGGACATTCACACATTTCGAAGATGGATTCGAGTTTCTCGAACCAGTGGAGGAGACCTACAGCTCCTTCTGTACCACTGAAGGTACTAGGTCGATAGTCCATAAAGGTTTTGAAAGTGCACACAGGAGGCTGTTTAGGTTGACCTCCTGCCTGAGCGGCTGCAAGTGCCGCAGCAACTTGTTCATTGATCAAAGCCGTCAACTGAGCTTGAGTTAGGTTAATACGTCCACTCATGATCTTCACAATAAAGAGAGCGTAAGTGAGAAAAGTGTCGCGAGAGCGCGTAAGTGTGGAGTGACAGAAGAGAGTAAACACGCAATGTTGCAAACAATAGTTACTATGTTATCTAAACATACCATGAGCAATGTTCTATGTAAACTAACAAGCAGGCAATACAAATGTAAATCATAACACCTATAGTGTCGAGCCTTGCACGTGGAGCGAAGTGTCGTTATGGATCGTTGAGTACTGTACAGGTTATAGTCTGGTTTTATCAAATCTTTTCCCCTTTTTAAAACCAAGTTCACTATAACCAATGGCTCTGATACCAATCTGTCACACCCCCAAAATCCACACGCGGAGTATCACTGCATGGAGGCGTGACATGACCAGGATCAAGCCACCAATCATATTGAACAATATAGTAAAATAATTAAAAGTTCAATCACACAATATAATTGGTGTCCAAAATAAATAGTTTAACAAGTCAAAGTTATCAGCGGAAGCATAAAGTGTGAAACCAAATCATAGGTTTTAAATGTTCAAATGTTTCACATGGAACTCAACAGTCCATGTCCCACAACGACTCTTCTCCATGCAAGCTCCTGCTAAGTACCTAATGACCTGCAAAGCATGTAGTAACGAGTCAACAACAAAGTTGAGCGAGATCACAGTTAGGTGTTTGTTTTAAGTTGTTCCAAAATAGTTTCCTTTAACTGGCATCCTTGCCGTGGGGGTTACCCCATAGTTGAAAACGTGATTTTTTTTACCCCATTTACTCTGGCAATCCAGCCGTGGGGGCTACCCCATGTTTACACTACTAGACTCGTTACCATATCGACCACTGACGTTAGTTATGTTTATGTGCCCTTTTGCGTCAATGTCTATCATCATTGACGTGCCCAGATCCATTAGTTCACGCCTGTCCTCTGCGGCACGGTGTGAGGCTTGTCAGACCTAAATAGCGCTATCTAACTAATGACCCGCTCGCCATTGGCCCGGCGATTAAGTCGATATAAAAGGAGGGACTTCGTGATAGAGTTTTGGTCTAGTAAACTTTCAACTGTCCAAGAGGACGAGGAATTACATTCCTTACCCCGTACTGTCCTACCCAAGAAGGACGAGGAATCCATATTCCTTAACCTATTCCCAACCCACCGGGAATTACCATGCTTTGTAGAATATGTGAACTCACCTTAGATTAGCTCGGCAGATACACGGAAAGGTTACTTGAGCTATAAGTGGTCAACCACGTCCTAACATGGTTACCATACAAGTCAGGTCTAAGTTCAAGTAGTGCACGTAGGTTTACACATAAGCTAACAGGTTATGAACACATACTGATACTGGCAAACACGTAGAACATATTAACAGTCAAGTACACATTATGTCCACTTGTGCGACTCAGATGGTTGGGCTCGCACAAGCTCATTTGCCCAATAGTCTTGTGCGATACAATGAATGAAACCCAACAACCACTCCGGCCCAACATGTTGTGCGATCAGCACAGCCTTGTGTGATCCACGACATGTTGTGCGATTCACTAATCTTGTGCGACTGGGTTTGGGCTTTGAGGCCCAATAATATGTTAAGTCCAAACTGTATAAGGTCCAAGACTTGTGCGATCGACACAGTCTTGTGCGATCCACAAATCTTGTGCGTTCATGCATAACCTAGTTGTACTGTGTGCCTTGTTTAGTTGTACTCTATCTTGTGCGATTAACCCTTTACATGAAACAGGTTTCGTGTGGTCAATGCAAATTTGTGCGAATCATGTTTCGTGTGGCTTGTGCGATTGGTTATCTAATTCCCTAAAATCATGCGAATCAGTTATATTGTTTCCATTATTCGATTCAGTCACATTCAATCCGTTACATCTTTGATTTTATCAATTCCAACAGTTACCATTTAACATCCAATCGATCAAACCAAACACATTCCAACTGTTTTTCATGAACCCTAGTTAATCTTAACCATCAAACCAATCATGCAGTAATCATATTAACAAACTAACATGCACCCTAACATAACAAACATCCGAATACACTTTCATGATAGCCGATTTCCATGCATCCGGTTCTAAATCATTAGTTACATCCTACGATTTACCCAACCTTATATCAAACAATTGCAACATACATTTGAGCTGCCTATCCTTTAATCTTATGAACAGATTATCAACAACTATATTAACCAGAACCCTAGATTGTTATGCAAGTTTATCACCACATCAATCAACCATACAATTAACAATGACCAAAAAACTAACCGATTAGGAGGATGGAACGAGGATTGATCCGAATAGAAAGTCTTCGATGGAGAAGGGATGTGGCTGCCGTCGAGTTCGTGAGGGAGAGAAAGAGAGTGTAGGGTTTGTATGTGTTGTGTTATGTGTTTGCAAATAATGGGGGAGCAAAACCTCACAAGGGTTTTGTATCGGTTTATATAGGGGAGTGGCCGAACCCTTGTATGGGCTGCCCATGGGTTTCGAGTGGGGAGTGGGCCGAGAGTTGTGTGGAATCAAAGCCCAATGGCTTGTGCGATCGGCCAAGTGTTGTGCGGTTGGGTTGTGTTGCGCGATGACATTAGATATACATTACACACATAATCAAATAACATAACTAACATTCCATTAAATCAATATATCAGATAATCACACTAAGTTCACATACGTTACATTAAACACAAGGATAGGTTCTAAAATACGAGTTGTCACAGAAGCTATGCAACAAGAGTTCCAACAGTTCAAAGACAACAAGTATGAGAACTTGTACCACTGCCAGAGGAAGTTAGTCCAATTGGCACAAAGTGGGTTTTCAAGAACAAGATAGATGAAAGGGGCATTGTTGTCAAGAACAAAGCTAGGCTTGTGGTTCAAGGTTATAGATAATAAGAAGGCATTGATTATGATGAGACATTTGCTCCTATAGCAAGACTTGAAGCCATCAGATTGTTCTTATCCTTTGCTGCCAACCACAACATCAAGGTGTTTCAAATGGATATCAAGTGTGCATTCCTTTATGGCAAAATTCAGGAAGAGCTATATGTTTGCCAACCTCCTGGTTTTGAAGATCCTTTTTATCCAGATCATGTCTACAAGCTAAAAAAAAGCTTTGTATGGCTTGAAACAAGTACCAAGGGCCTAGTATGAAGCTCTTTCCACTTTTCTCATCTCTATTGGATTTACAAGAGGTAAGATTGATAAAACATTGTTTTTAAAATGGAGAGTAAAAGATTTGATGATTGTCCAAATTTATGTGGATGACATCAATTTTGGAAGCACATGCAATGCAATGTGTGAAGAGTTCAGACAACTCATGACAGCTGAGTTTGAAATGAGTGCAATGGGTGAACTACAATGCTTTCTTGGTCTCCAATTTAAGCAATTGCAAAATGGAACTTTCATTCATCAAAGCAAATATGTAAAAGATCTTTTAAACAAATTGGAGATGAATGATTGTAAACCATGTAGTACACACATGGCAACCACAAAGCTTGTCATGTCTAATGAGAAAGATGACTGGTTGATCAGACCTTATATAGAAGCATGATTGGGTCTTTGTTGTACCTAACTACATCTAGGCCAGACATCATGTTTACAACATGTGTTTGTGCCAGATCCCAGTCATCACCTAGGAAGTATAACCTCATTGCTATGAAAAGGATATTAAGACATATAAAATGTGCTCCCACACTTGGTATCTGGTACCCTGCTAATGGGAATGTTAAGCTTTCAGGTTTCTCAGATGGTGATTTTGCGGGATGCAACACCACCAGGAAGTCTACATCAGGAGGGTGCCAATTCCTAGGCAATTTCTTAGTGTCTTTGTAAAGCAAAAAGCAAGCAGCTGTTTCCACATCCACTACTGAAGTAAAATATATTGCTGCTGCAAGTTATACAACCCAACTGTTGTGGCTTCAAAATCAGTTACTAGATTTTGGTATAACAGCTCTAAAGACTCCTCTCATGTTGGATAGTCAAGCAGCTGAAAATATCATCAAAAATCCAGTTTCCCACTCAACCACCAAACACATTGACATCAGACATCACTTTTTGAGGGATTGCTATGAAAAAGGTTTGATTTCTCTGCATCATGTTCCAACTAAAGATCAGCTGGCAGATGTGCTAACAAAAGCATTAGACACATCCCCCATTGAAAGCTTGATCTCTAGGATTGGCACGCTTAACATGGACTAACAAGCAAAACTTGGTTTTCCATGAATAAAGGGCATTACAATGTTTTCAGAAAATAAAAAATCCATCCTTAAAAAAAGGTAAAATGAATTTTTTTCATAAATCCTTAAAAGTCTGTCCATATCCACTGTTTGTTTCAAACCTCTGATTGTTGAATGTTCACCCACTGTTGAAAGACAACCTCTGTTTCTTCACTTCCTTGTTGACCACTGTTGAATAAGCATCAGTGTTTCAACCACTTATGTCTATCCACTGATAGATAAAAATCAGCCAATGATATTTCATGCATTGTTCCCTTGTTGCCCATCAGTGGTTTCCAAACAACTATCTTCCACTTTACCCATCAGCGGTTGCCATGTGGGCAGATGTTAACCGTCGGATCTTTGAAACCGCTGCCACATCAGCATTCACTTTTTTCCCTTTACAAAACCCTGATAAAACCCCAAACAGAGCTTTTACTACCGTATTGAATTCAAAAATTTTCCAAAGCGGTTACCATCTTCTTATTCATTTCTCACTCATCCATTCGTGATTTCTCATTCCGACAATGGCTCTCATCATCAAAAACCCCCACAATTACCTCTGTACATTCGAAAAGACCGATAAAAATACAGAGTTTCACTCCATCATCGGTACCATGTCCACCTCAATGTACAAAACTTTGCTTACCTGTGATGCACCTATCTATCAAGACACCCTACGTGATTTCTGGGCTAATGCTGAAGTTCAGGAAAAAGACAAAAAGGCATGGGGAATCACATCAAAAGTAGGAGGTGTTTTGGTTCCAATAACCCCAGAAACCATTTCAGAGGTTTTTCAGATGAACGATTTAGCAGGTAAAACTTCCTTTCCTAAAAGTGAGTATCAACTGGATTTGATCGAAAGAGGGTATGATGGACAATTAGAAAAAGCTACAATGCAAAAAGGAAATTTTCCACCACCAATGAAATTTTTGTTCCATACCCTGCTCACTTCTGAAACATTTACTCGCCTTATGGCTAAAGAGTCAAACGTTTCTAAAACACAAGCAAAGGGGTCTAAGCAAATTTTAGATGAGTCCACATCTGCTCCTCAAACCTCTGTTGTTGAGCCCACTGCTCATGGTGAACACAGCAGCACAACCACTGCTGTGCAACCCCACCAACTAAACCCAAAAAGACCAAAAAGAAAACCACCAAACCTACCAAACCAATAAATAAGGGTCTTCTGGAAGATGAGATCCCAGAGGTTAAACCTATGACAACACCAATGTCACTAGAAACCACTGTTGCTACTTCCTCACAACAGTTGGAAAGATCTCCACCCAAAACCTCAACTCCTCATGATTCTTCACAAAAGGAACATGTTGTAAGCACAGGGACACCACAATATGAAGTATTACCCTTACTTGAGAGTATGCTTAACAACCATTCTCCCTGGGCAAATTCTCTTTCAACACCACTCCCCACTTCTCAAATTCCACCTACCATTATACCTCTGTTTGAGGCCATTGAAATTCAGACACTAAGCAGCCCCTCTCACCAACACATTACTGAGTATACAACTTCTACATTGGTTGTGTCTGAACCAATTCAATTGGCTAACCCACAAACAGCTGAGGAGGCTACACCACTAGAATTCTCTGAAATTCTAGTTGGTAGTTCAAGTGGAGCAGCTACTACAGATGTTGGATCCACTGATCGACATTGGTGTGTGCGAAGCGTGATATATTTTCATTGATATTTTAAGCCTATTTTATGCATTAGTCAAGTTTTAAATTTATAAAACACGATATTCTACTAACACTAAACACACACTTAGGAAAGTGCACCCATCGTGAGCGTAGTATAGCGTTGGTAAGATACCGAGGTCGTCAAAGGACACAAGAGCTTTTAATACTGGTTTATCCTCAACGTCTAATCAATCTAAATTTTTGAGAAAAGGTTTTAAACATGAAAATAAAAACTAAAAATGCAGAAATAAAATAAAATAAAAATAGATAGACAAGATGAATCACTTGGATCCGACTCGCCTTTAATGTATCCTTTGATGATTTTTGCACTTTCGGACTTTTTAAGAGATTTTCTTAGTTATAGTAGTAGGTCCCTATTTTGAAGGTGACGTTACCCTCAACCCAGTGGTTTGAGTCAGCAAGGATACAATCCGAATGTGACAACTGGCAATTTTTCATGTACTTCGTACTATAATAAATAGTAATATGTGCTTTAATGACCCTGCATGATTGAATTAACAAGACGAATGATTTTCTGATTACTGTCATATACATACAATGGCATTTCATGTTGCAAGATTTTTATCATTATTACATGCAACACAGCATGGTACAATTAGTGCACAAAACAAAGTTAGCACAGTCATCAGACAGATTATAAGTACTGACGAGAGTTCAGTACTCAGATAGACGTGATGTTTAGACACAGAATGAGCCTGAAACCAAGAGTCACACTAGAATATGTGTAGGAAAGTAGGGATCATAAAACTGCTTACCTAGTGATGATTTAGGTGCCGGAAAGTGCCAGAAACACACTAAAACTGCAGAATTCTGTAGAAAATAACCAAATTCAGAAATTTTCAGCATTTTAACAACTAAATATAATGCAGAATTGTGGTTTAATGGTCAAGAATACTTTCCTAAGTGCCGGGAATCGAAACTGTCGTAAAAGACAACATAAAGCACACTAAACTGCGTAATTTAGCACCTTACCGAAGCGGTAACCAACCAAACAACCGGACACTACCCGAAACACCAAATTTTCACTAGAAGCATTGTTTTAGCGTTACGAAGCTAGTCACCGAACATCATAAGACATCTTAAAAACCCTAAACACATTGAACACTAACTAAACACCTTTGGAATCTAACTAAACACTTAACTTATAATTGAAACTCAACCAAGAGACCCCCCACTTACGGTTATACATGGGGACCCACCACCATGATTTTCTTGATTTGTTTATTTGATATGTCACTTACTTTAGAAACACAAGAACTAAAGGGTAAACTAATGTTGGTGCATTTTGCTTAAATCCTCAAGACAATTACTTCCTTTCATTTCAACACTTAAACAAGCACCATCACCTCTCTTCCTCTCCTCCTTGCTTACGGCCTAACCTCACACACACACTACTTCCATTTTCAATCAACTAACAAGCATTCCAAGATGATCTAGAGATGCAAGGAGCTTAATTAAGAAGCTTGGAGGGTTGGAACTTGAAGGACCTTCACCATAAGCTTTTATCCACCTTGTTCATCATCATTTCCATCTTTGATTCTTCCCTAGCCCTTGTGCTAGTAGTAAGACTCTTATAACTTGATTTTACTTCTCTTTTTGTTGGTTAAAAGATTATGTAAGTGGTTAATCATGAAGATCATAAAGAAACAAGAATATAATCTTTCACATAAAGCTTAAAAACATAAGAATCTATGTTGATTTAGTGTATGTATGATACTTGATGATTGATTTCTTGTGATTATGATGTTGATCATCATAAGAAGCCTGCTAGATTGTGATTAAGCACATGATCTAGCAAGTGAAAGGATGAATCTTGTGAAAAATCAAAATGATCATCCTTTATGTGAACATGAACTTGAAGAATGAAGTTGTTTTTGTGTAAGATGATGATGGAAACATGTTATAAGACTTATAAATGGATGATTATAAAAATGATTTTCTCAAGAAACTAAAGTTACTTGCAAGATTTACAAGATCATGATTTTTAAAGAAACTAATCATATCTTAGTGTTAAATCAAGACTAGAAGCATGTTGTTGACAAGAAGAATACAAGAAAAATCATTTCTAGAAAATCATCTTATAAGTTGTAAATGACTAAATTTTACAAGAATGTGATTTACAAACAAATAACCATATTTTTCAGGGTAACTAAACCTACTAAACAACATATTAAGTTACTACAAGTTTTTACAAAATTTCAAGTTCATGATGTAGTGTAAATTGCATGATTTTGGCTCATGGTAAGTATTGATTGAATTTTTGATGATTGATGATGATTTTTAAAAGAAAATGGTATGCTTTTAAAGCATCGAAACCTCCATTTTTAAGGGGAAACTATGGCAAAATTTTTGTAGAATTTAAACACTTAGAAAAATATTTTTAAACAAGTGTTTATAAGTAAATTCTAACCATGGTTTTTCATATAAAATTTGCCATAATTTTTGTTACAAAAATTACAAATATTGGAGTTTGGTTTTTGATAAATAAAAGTGACTAAGTATATATTTAGGAAAATGTATATTTAGAAATCACACTTGTGTGCTACTTGTATATTATGTGTATTAGTTATATTATTTTAGGACTTGAAAATAATATAACTTACCAAAATACCAAAAATTATAATACAAAATAATACCAAAGTTTCCAAGAAAATGAATATATAATTTATACCCAAATATTGGACAAACCGAACACGGACATATGGACTACACTTATATATATTCCGGAGGTAGATTTATATTTTGACAAATGGCTGAAACGGTATTTTGGAAACCAAGGAAACGAAAAATATGATTTTCATAAGTATTACAAAAATATATCATATTTTGTCAAGTAGAAAATATATAAATTTTCGAGTGAAGAAAGATATATATATTTTCTTGAACTACTAGAAAAAAATATTATTTTTGAAGAAAATAAATATTTTCTTAAATAAATTAAGAATGTATTATTTTGGGTGAAAATGGATTTATAAATATTTTCTAAGATAATCTTAAAAATATATTATTTTTGAGATTTATATGAAAATATAATTATTTTGCCAAGAAAGATTTATAGATATTTTTCTATAAAAGTTTCTTAAAATACATATGTTTTAAGAATATAAATTGGTGATTGTTAGTTTACTTAAGAATAATATTCCAGAAAATTAAATACAAGATTAAGTATAAAATAATTAATGAATACAAGGAAATACGTATTCTCGTACGTACAAATGCACACCGGAATACGTCACAATACTTGGCAAAATACACAAGGCTAAAAATATACAAGTATAATGATACCATCCTTGGGAAATATTCATTAAAAGAATTACAAAGTGAACTAAGGCAAAAATATATTATTTTGACAATATTCCAAATAAATGGATGAATATAATTTAAGTTAAAATATTATTATTTTAACTAAAAATTATATACTTTGAAATTATATAATGCACATCAAAGATGTAACTCAAAGTATACCAAGATTTCCAAAACAAGTCTTAATGATCAACTAAGACAAAGAGTCGCTACACGACCTAAATGTCTAATAAAACACGGCACGTGTGTAGGTAGTTGTACGACTCGTAGGAGGACCTTTGAATATACGAGACAGCTGGACGCAAACTTGTGAGTTCATGTCCCCCTTTTCTCTTAACTGTTTTCGGTTTTATAACTCTCGGGGGTGAAATACATGTTACATATGTTTCAATGGTATGATTTGGCTATGAAATGAACTATTAGATCATGTGAGCATAGGCTCAAGCTGAAATGCCAATAACTCTCATAAGAAACATGGACAAAGGTTAGATCTAACGGGCACGACCGAGCCCCACTCATGGTCCTTATGTGACCACTTAGAGTGCTTTAGTGTCCCAGTCGAGGTGATTCGACAACGGTGAAGGTGATTTGACACAGTCAAGGTGATTTGATACAGTCAAGGGTATTTGACACAGTCAAGGTGATTTGACACAGTCGAGGGGATTTGACACAGTCGATGGGTTTCGATACTAATAATAGTCTACTCGGAATGAGTACTCCCTATGTCTTCACATACATTAATGTCCTTGCAAAACATTAATTGATCTGTTCATAGACGCTTTTCATACCTGTTTTCAAAGGAGTCTCTCAAATGTTTACAAGTTTAACAGTACTCTTACAAAATGCATGAACTCGCTCAACTTTTGTTGATGTTTTCAAGTTTACATGTATTTCAGGAAACAAGTTGAATCTTGGGCGTTGGTGTTGTTTCTGGATGTAAATTTCAAGTTTAGATGTCATCCACTTTTCTTGGTTTGTAACTTAATTAGAGGTTGTGTTGTTTGAAACTTAAATGACTGGTGTTTGTAATGTTTTAAACTTTATGAATGGATGAACATCATTTTGATCATATAGTTGTTTATTATAATCGAATGCAATGAGAACCAATCAAGTCACATGCATACGCTTCCGCAAAAGTCAGGGTGTGACACCCAAAGGGTCGGAATATTGAAAGATAATTAATTAAGTTATTAATGCGAAAAGTGGTAGGCCCCTCTTTTGAAGGTGACGTTACCCTCGGCTAAGTGGTTTGAGTTAGTAGGGATACAATCCCAAGTAGCCGGTTTAATATATTAATAGTAGTTTACATATGAGGGGTTCAAGCTATTCGCACCCCGCCCATCCAATATTAGTGGGTATTGATGGAGGTCCTAGTAAACTTGAACCAGGTCCTTGCAGGATCTATACACTGAACAAGGCAAGAACCTTACTAAACCATTCCCTTAATCCCCAACCGGGTAGCCAACATGCCTCTATATAGACCGTAGAGACATGAATGATGCAACCTTTTACTTTATATAGACAGTAAAGTAAAGCCAAGACACCACGGACAAATGATAATGAAAATTCACCTTCAACATAAGAAACTAGTTATCAAGGTCATTAATACAAAACCAAATAAAAAGTGCCGAAAGATTAAAAATTAAAAGTAATACATAAAAGACTTGTCTTCACCAAGTGATGTAAGAAGCTTAACCAAACATGGCCTTTGATTGGTAAGAACCCTTACGATCAATCTTGGATCCCGAGACTATTACATACACTCTAATGATGGATGATGGTGGTGGGTGTTGGTGTTGTAGTGGTGGTGGAGTGGTGGCAAAGTGGGAGAGTAGTGGTTTGCCAAGGGATGCCTTTGAAGTGAACCAAGCACCCCTATTTATAGCCTGAACAGAGCTCTGGCCACGGCCCCGTGTCCAGTGGTCACGCCCCCGTGGCCAGCCTTTTCTCTTTCTTCATTAAATGCAATTGTCAACAGAGGGTCCCACACGGCCCCGTGTCCAGTGGGCACGGCCCCGTGGTCAGCATCGTATCTGTACTATCAAGTTTGCGTTGACCGCGCTCCGTGTTGAGCTGGGCACGCCCCCGTGGTGGGCATAGAAGCTTCTACAGGTTTGTCTCTTCTGCAGGCTCCTGACCATGCCCCCATGTCCGGCTGTGCACGACCCTGTGGTTAATCTTCTGTTGTCTTGTTTTTGCTTTGGGAATGCTGCCGAGGGGTCGGGCATGTCACGTTTATTCCTTTTCTTTGTATTTATGTTGGTTTTGGCTGTATATTTGTTCCTTTTGTTCGTTTAAGCTCATTTGTTCCTGTAAATTCAAAGGAAGACAAAAACACACTTTTTCCAACATTAGTACTAAAAAGGGTTAGTTTTATGCCTCATTTGATGTAATTTATATGTTACATTTTGCACACCATCATACATCTAGATAGTACTTTCATAATTAAGACTCCCTTGAAGGCAGCCACTGCTGAGGCTACCAAGGTAACCACTTTTGTGTTCAAGTTAACCACTGGTGAGATCTCTAAGGTATCCACTGCAGAGGAAGTCCCTAGTACCAAGAGAAAGGGGTATCTGTTGATGAAAACTTGGAGACTACTCCTGTTTCAAAAGCAGATACAACCACCTCTAGTGGAAAATCAGATGATCCTGTTAAGTTTGGTGATGGTTTAAAATATCAGGATTTGACGGAGAGGTTATCTACAATTGAAACAACTGTTACTAATATGCAAGATATGATCAAGCAGTTGGTGGATGCTTCCAAAAGTCAACCAACTCATCAACAGTTATCCAAGAATTGTGGAACTCAGTTCAACCTATTTTTGCTGCTCAGAGGGAACTTGATGAGCTTCAACATAACTCACACATGGACCTTATCATGGTTATGGTTGAAGCAAGATATAAAGATACACAGGGTGACATCATGGGCATCAAAGAAGCCCTTGCAAAATTGACTGGCACTACCCCTGCATCTGTCTTTGAAAAAGATGATGATGATGCCAAAAAGGGGGAGAAAGATGACTCAAGGAAAAACTTTGGCAAACCTACACCTAGGAATCAGCCAAAACAACAGCCAGGGCATGCTAAGAAATCTTCTGCACAATCTTCTGAAAAATCTGAACCTGGCAAGAAAAAAAGGAGTTAATGATACCCTTAACAAGCAGACAGATACAGAGATTGATGCAAAGCAGAAGAGAAGTGACACCAAAGAAAGTAGACAAGATGTGTTAAGGAGGGAGTTAAAGAAAAAGGTGAAGAAAGAAAACAAAGTGCTTCAAATAGAAACTTCAGAAAGAAAGAAATCCTTCAAACACAATAAACCACCCATTGCCATATTTCCCAAACCTAATACCACTGCTGGTCTCAAAACCACTGTTGGTCCCAAAAAGCCAAACACTGACTCATCCAAATCAAAACCTTCACCACAAAAACCACCTCACAAAAAGCATAAACCAAATCCCTCATCACCACCACCAATTTCCATTGCAACAAATGTTGATGCAACAAAAGCTTCAACAGATGTTAAGACAATAGCGGTTGAGACACCAGTTGTTTCAACAGTTGTTAGTCAATCCACTGATTCCATTCAGTTTCAATTTCCTTCGCAATCAATCCTTACACCCATAGCACGTCCTTCTTCACAAACTCCTCCTACACCAAAATTTGTTTACAAAAGAAAAAGAAATTCATGGTGCATGAAGAAAAAAAGAATGAAGAAGATATACCTGCACCTACTCCCTTATCATCTACTCCATTCATTCAAACTTCACCCAAACCATTCATTCCCATTCAGCACCAACATCTAACACACTTTATCATTCACCCTCTGGTTACCTACCAAGAGACATACCATTGGCAGTGCAATATCCTCTGGAACTGCTTGAAGAAAAAGAAATGATACAATTATATACAGAGTATGATCCATCCAAAAGAACCTTCCCACCTCTTCATGGCTTCAGAAAACCCAGAAACATTGATGAATATCTAAAGTTAAAGGTCAAGCAAGCAGAATACATGACAAAAGAAGAGAGTAAAGGGTTAGGTGACAGCAACTTACAAGGTCGAATGCAACATGGGCTAAGTAAAGTCAGGAAACTAGAAGACTTTGCTAGAGACCTTAGTAAGAAAATGTCAAATCTGCTAGCAAACGCTAAGCTTCAAAAGATACTAAGGGATGATTTCTTGAACATCATCATGGAAATAAAGCCTTATAAAGCCTTCAAGTCTAATTTCAAAGACTGGCCTCTTGTAGCTCTTAAAGAGGAAGTTGCCAGAATTGAGAAGATGAATAATGATCCTAAAATGCGAAAATCTGCTCCCAACTCGAAACAATATAACAAAGTTGATGTAGACGAAGCATTAAGGTATAAAAGAAACAGAGTAGAGCTTGTAGCAGCTAACTATGGGACTGCTAGGGCCATTGCAAGATGGTCTAAGTAGAATGTTGATAAAACTTAAAAAAATATAGAAGAACTAAGAAAGACAGATCCAACAGTGCCTCAGAAGTCAGTATACAATGATGAACCCATTGTTAGACCTCAGAAGACCCTTCCCTCTAAAAAGTTGTTCTCATCAGCAGATGTATCCATCAGTGCCTTGAATCAAAGAAAAAGGCAACAGCTGTTTGATGAAGAAGATGAAAAGAGAGAAGCTGATATTAGAAAGGAGGCTATCAAAAATCAATTGTTGTATGGATTGGATGAGGCTTCTTTAAAACTTCAAGCTCAATTTACTGAAACCATTAAAAGGTTGACAAGCAGACCTCAATCCCCAAACTCATCACAAATAAAGATTCTCCCAAGAAACCCATCAGACCCAAAAATACTAAAGTGGAAATCTGACAAACAGACCCACGTATTGACTCTGCTCAAGTCTGATGGTAGAGTTGTAAAGCTATCAAGGGAGGATGCCTTAGGTCTGGATGTAAGTGACCTCCGGGATCTGTTAAACCTACAACTACAAAGGGATGAAGATGATGTTGATTCCTTGGATTTTGAACTCTAATTCAAAGGGCAAATCTGGGAAAAGCTGATGAGAGAATAAAGATAAAAATAAGGAAGTGTTTTGGCATCATCAGTTCTAGGAGGAGATTGTTGGCCTGTGTGATCATTCCTTGAAGAACAGATGATACAGAAAGCCAAAACTGGTTCTCAACAGTTGATCCACAATAAGCAGTGCCTGAACTTAATTCCCTCCAATGGCAGTGTCTTCTAACATCTGATGATTCTAAAGACTGTTATGTACAAAGACTGTTCTACCAAAGCCCTGATGAAGACCTATCAACTGCTGATATCAAAGTACTGTTGATTGTCAAAGGACTGCTGAATCAAAGGACTGATCAACCTTAGAGGAAAGTAATGCTCTGCATCATCAGTGTTTAAGCATCAACAGCAGATAGAAGCATCAGTATTTAGCTTATCAGTATTTCAATGTAACAGTGTTTGTATAGATCAGTGTTTAGAGGTTGTTATGATAGTTAGATGCCATTGCCTAGGTGACGTCAGCCAAGATGCTTAGTGGTTAGGATTTGTACTATAAATAGATAGTGCCTGTACTATTCTATTTAGCTCTTTACCACACACTCATCATGTACGAACAACTAGTGAGCTCAGGCTGAGGGGGAGTTAGTGTTCATGCATGCATAAGTTGATCTTTTGTAATTTGTTCAATCTTTCGACTAATGAGAGCAAGTATAATGAAAACTATCTTTCCTTGATTGTGTTATAAAGTTTTACTTTCATTTCCACTGCAATTATTCTTTGATCTATCTTATTCCATTTACCAACTTAATTAAAACAACACAATCAAGTCAAACTCAGATCCTAACAAATTTGCTGATTTCAAATTGAACTTAAAATCGAACCAAAATGTCGCTTAATCAACTTAACCCAATTGCACAAACCGAACTTGAAACCGGAACCGCAACCCAACCTCCAAAGTTGAAAGGATCAGCCGATTTTTGCTTGTTTTCTTTCACTCGGCGTTCAAAACAGTTTTTCAAACATGGGCTTCGTCTAATGTCGTTTTGAATGTGTGCGCGCCGGATGCACATATAAACATTTGTTGCTCTAAGAAGCCTAAGTTGCTTACTGCTATTTGTGTCGTGTTGGAAAAGTGCAAACTAGACATCATTTCCGCTGATATTTCTTCTGATGAATCTAAAAGCATGTTCATGATTCATGCTCGTGTGAGTAAAATTTCATTTTTTTTGCCTATAACTCTCTAAATCTAAAAATTCGTTATTTGGATTACCAAAACAAAAGGCGTTGGCTAAGCATACCCCAATTCCCTAAATTTTCATCGTACCCCTCTGAAAACATCAATTGAGAGGAATATTACCAATTTGATAACTTGAATGGGGATACAAGTAAAATCGAAAAGGTGGATACATTTAGCACTCGAAATAAAAGAAAAACAGTTACTGTAGTAATTAAATGACTCATCTCGTGCTTATAAAGATTATTACAATATTTTTTTGAAAACAAAAAACCCGATTTACAGTCATTTTGTTGTCAAATTTATTTTTATTAACCATATTCCTGCTACTTTGACTAGGTGAATGCTCCTGATGATTTGATGGCGGCATTTTCTAATGAAGAGATATACAAGCTAGCTGCACTAGAGGTAATGTTTTTGGCTAACTCAATGTGCTCATAGATCTCGTCTAAGGTTCTTGCTTGCGTTTGCGTTTGAGTCAGAAAGAAAATATATGGTTGTTCAGCCAGTTATGTTTAGCAATGGGTATGTAAGTCCATAACATTTTATGTACCGGGAGTGTGTGTGTGTGTTTTTATATGTTTTGTGATTGCCTAAACCTTTTATGGTTGTTTTAAGTATGGTCAGTTTATCTTTTATATAATTTTTATATTGGATTCATAGAAGTTGAATTAGACTAACTAGAGAAGAAGACGAAAAGTAAAGTATACAAACACGACCGTAAATAAACTTAAATAAACAGTAATAATTTAAAACAAAAAGATATACACAAAAATTAATTTTGAAGTTTAATAAACATCTTTAAGGTAAAATAGCAAAATATAATATTTAATACTATGAAATTACCCTAGTTTTTAAATCCATTTCAAACAAACGCCTACGCATATGTTTTGTTTTATGAAATAACCAAGGTTGAACCTATATACAGTAAATTGTCAAAATTGTCCCTGAGGTTTGGGCATGTAATTTGCTTTATTTTTTCTATCAAACATTTGGATGAAAATGACAAAAAATCACAAATCTTAGGGACGATTTTGGCAAAAAAGTCAGACGTTTGGATGAAAATGGCAAAAAAATCCCAAAAGTGAAGTACTATATGGTACAAAAATATTGTTTTAGATGAAAATGACAAATATGACCAAATCTTAGGGTCGATTTTGACAATTTACTCCAATATATATTATCTTTCCATTTTATAAAATCAACCCATATTAAAATAACTAAGTTAATTACTAACTATATGTAGAAACCAACTTTAAATGCTCAAGCTTTACCTTTTCTTTTTTGAGGAGCAACTCAAACTTCATCATAAGAATTATCGAGAGATTGTGTGATTTTAATATAAGAGATATAGTTGTGTAATTGTTTTTTTTTTAATTAAATTTCTTGTCGGCCCTTTTATATAAATTTAGTTTCCGTTGTTCAAAAAAATCAACAAGATCCGCTCATTAAATTTTGAAAAAGGTAATCATTTAATATAACTCTGTAACGCTTGTCAGTTTCATCTATAATGAGTATATGCTTACCTGTAAAACAAAGAAAATTATACCTACAAAAATTTTTAAATTCATAAATTTATATGAAGGTAATCATTTAATATAACTCTGTAACACTTAGCAGTTTCATCTATAATGAGTATATGCTTATTTATAAAACAAGAAAAATTATACTTAAAAAATTTTTAAATTCATAAATTTATATAAAATGATTACATACTTCAAAATTTAATATTTTACACTTGAGTATATATACATTTTGTTTCGGGTTTTACAGTTTCTTGTTGGCCCATTGCTATATATATTAATTAAATCAACAAGATCCGCTCATTAAATTTTCAAATATGAATAATTTAATATAAATTCATAAAGCTTGTCAGTTTCATCTGTAATGAGTACATTCTTATCTGTAAAACAAAGAAGATTATATTTATAAAAAAATTGAATTCATAAATTTATTTGGATATGTATATATACTCAAGTGTAAAACATTAAATTTTGATGTATGTAATCATCATATAAATTCGTAACACATGTCAACTTCATTATACATTCTTACTAATAAAAAAAAATATTTATATTCATAAATCGTTCATATACATGTATACACACATAAAAATTTGTAATCATCTCATATAAATTCATAACACTCGTTGGTTTTTATCTATAATGACTACATTCTTATGTGTAAAAGAAAAAAACCCTTAATTTATATTTCTGTATACATAAATCGTTTAAATATGTGTATACATAGAGTGTAAAATAATACGAACAATGTAAGTTACATACGGGACATGTTATTTTAAATATTTTTTTGTTATGTCAAACCTTTTATAGTTGCTTTATGTATGCTCAATTTATCTTATTCGAAGTAGTAAACAAATATATAAAGTTATAGTAAGTATGCTTAGTTTATCTTATAAGAAGTACTAAACAAATATATAAAGTTATAGTAAACAATAAATCGTTTTTGGATTTACAAAACTTCAAATATTTGACCATTCGTAATGACCAATGCCCTCTGATGATCACAACGCCCTTTCAAAAAATGGGTAATGGTTAATGCCCCCTTTAAATCAACAGGGTTAAATATGGGACACCGGGTGCGGATCGGACCAATAGCGGCGACATATTGGTTGTCGCCGCTAATAAGGTCGCCGCTATTACTCGTTTTTCTTGTAGTGTTAATGTCCTTTAAATCAATTTTTTTCATTTTTTTCCTTTTCAGTAGGCATTATGCTTGAAAAGCCCATTCATTTTCATGCCCATATAACGCTGAAGAAACACTAGATAAATGACCGGAATCAAATTATCTAGGGGGTTAGGTTCTGCATAAAAAGGGTGGTTCTCTCTCGTTCGATTCGAAGGGACAGATCTTCTTCTCCGTTGAATACTGCAAAACAGAACACCGTTAGCCTCGTCAAGGGGAGGACGGTGGTTCTCTCCTTGACCCAACTCCGGCGTGAGAATAAGTATGTGTTTATGAAGAAGAAGAAGTATTGACGAAGTGTGTGTAACTTGAAATTCATACCTGAATTACTCTCATATTTATAACAGGGAGTTTTAGGCGGGAAAACCCGTTGCTGAAATATTAACGGAAGATGTTAACCCCGTAAGCGGTTATTTTCCTTCCGTTAATTCTTTTGATCGGATTGTGTTATCACACGGATCGCGATCTTGATCAAAGGCTGGGGGATTGCCACGTGGAAAGTGAGCAAGTGGAGGTTTCTCTTCAATTCCATGCCATCATCGTGATTTCAGGATGGCCCATGGTGATGACACGTGTCTAGACGGTTATAACCGTCTGGTGGTGCACAATTGAGTCTTCTAGAAGATTGTTGCCACAATCCAGTGTGACTCCTTACTGTGTGGTACCAGCTTAGTAAATAACATCCAAGTCTGGGTATTATTTAAGCGGAAGTATTTGCTGGGATTTCTATCCCTTTGCTATAGAGAAGTGGCGCAAGGATTTGTTTACTTCCTTTTGGCGCGCGGGTGTTTTCTGCTGTCTTTCCTCTTAATTCTGTAGGGCCAGTGCGCGGCTGCGCAAGGCCCAAAGAAGGCTAACAGACGAGGTTGTGGAATGGCCCCAAGTACTTGATATGAGGTTTTTGGGACCTTACCCCTTCAAGTCCCCCCAGTCTAGTGTTGCTCTTATGCAAATAAGTGGAGCACTGGACTATGAGAGAATGGTTCTTATAGGTTTTTTTGGCGCGAAAGTGGAAAATCTTCTATGAGAAGGCACACTTTGCTTATTATGCCGGTGTTTGGAAATTTTTGATTTTGGATAGATGAATAGTTTGAGAAAAGATATTTATACCTTTGTTTGAACTGTTGCAATCTTGGGCGAAGAGTTTGTACTTATGAGCTTACGATAGCTGACGTCATTTTTTATAAGTTGTGCTGACTCTTCGTCTTCTGATTTAACAGTAGTTCCTGGGAATTTGTGAGGACCCTGTCAGAGGGTTTTAAATGGGATGTGATGCTTGCAGTGGCAGCACCGTTGAGACGGCAGTTGATTTGACACTTAATCATCACAACTCTTATCTCGATGTTACCGCCTCTCTCTGTTGGCCTTTATATTTACTTTGGGTGTGAGACTCCTTTCCTAATTTTGGAAAGAAAAAATGGTGAATAGGAGACCGATTCAATGGAGAAGGCTTTCTAATGTTTTGAAGGTGCTAGACGCTGCTGATGGTTTGCTGCTGCTTTCCCGTTCGGTAACTGATCTTGTTATTAGAGACGGAAATGTTGAAAATGCAAACCGTAGGGATGTTTGGAGGAAAGGATCCGTCTTCTTCTTGCTGACGATAACAATGGTGGAGTTACTCGGTTGTCAGTATACCTTGTGACCCGGTCTTTTCCGGTTGATCGGAGAGGGAGTTTGGCGATCGTTTACCAGCGGCGTCGCCGTGTTGCTATTCCGGCTGAAGTTCCGGCTGGTGTTGCTGAAGATGACGAAGAAGGTGTCAATCCTTGGATCGCTGATCCCCGTCCCTTGAGTGAGTATGGTGAGGTTCTTCATACTCTGTATGGGGTATTGGATCAGCTTTCCTAATTTGTTTATTAGTACTTTTTCTCTTTTGTTTTTGAAGAAACACTGCTGTGTTCTTTGTAAATGGTTTGTTTAGAGTGCTTTGTTGCACTAATGATTTTTTTTGATGCACTGCTGTGCATGCCTATTTGAATGGTTTATAAGTTATGTTTGGATTACAATATATTGCATATGTTTAATTGCTTTGTTTAGGTAGAGCGAATTAGAATGGTATTGTACTCATGTGTGAACGTGTGTCTAAAATGCGCGCAAGGTTATGCTTCTTTAGACTGTTCATGAGGCGTACAATGTTTACCATACTGTTTTCACGTAAACCAAAAGAATTATATGCGGTTTGTAATAAACAATAACATGTGTAAAGATAACTGTTGCATTGATAAAGCGTAAAGCCAATTTGTACAAAGTAAAGTAGGAAAAATATATTGCCTGTATATATTTAAACAACGCGGCTATATATAACACCTGCGCAATTGTTGCGCGTTCCAGGTGCGAGGGACTGATGATCCATCGATTCTTTTTCGAGTGTATGCCCCTTTGCCGAGGACCTCGTTGATAATGTATGGCCCTTCCCATTTTGGCGCAAACTTGCCCGGTTTTTCCGCATTGGAAGCTTCGTTGTCACGTAAGACGAAGTCTCCTGGAACAAAAGTACACACACGTACTCGCGCGTTGTAGTAGTTTCCCAGTTTGGATTTATATCTTGCTTCTGTGATGGCGGCGTTTTCGCGTCTTTCTTCAAGAAGGTCTAAATCCATCCTCCGCTCTTTCTCATTGTTCTGCTTCTCCATGGCAAGCATGCGCGGTGATGGAAGGCCAATTTCGGCTGGGATAACCGCCTCTGATCCGTACACAAGGCTGAATGGGGTTTCTCCCGTACTTGTTTTGAGGCATGGTGCGATGAGCCCATAATATGCTGGGGAGCTCGTCGACCCATCCTCTGCGCGCCGTCCCGAGTCTTGCCTTTACGCCGTCAACTATTTGTTTGTTGACACTTTCAACTTGCCCATTTGCTTGTGGATGCGCAACAGAGGCAAAGTTGTGTTCAATCTTCATTTCCTTGAACCATTTCTGAAGATCTTCTGAGGCGAATTTGGTGCCGTTGTCGGAAATGATGCGCAATGGTAATCCGAATCTGCAAATAATATGTTCCCATATGAATTTTCGGATTACCATCGCTGTTGTTGAGGCTAATGCCTTGGCTTCAACCCACTTTGTGAAATAATCTACCGCCACGATAATGAATTTTACTGCGCCAGGCGCGTCAGGGAATGGTCCAACAAGATCGATGCCCCATTGCTGGAAAGGCCAGGCAGATGTGACTGGAACAAGTGGCTTTTTCGGACGGAGGGTTTTTGGTGCATGACGTTGACAAGCTACGCATTTTCGTTGCAATTCTACTGCGTCCACATGCATCCCTGGCCAATAGTAACAGGTGCTCATGATCTTAGCTATTACCATGCGTGGACCCGCGTGTATTCCGCATAAGCCTTCATGGATTTCCCTGACTAAGTATTGCACGTCTGTTTCTCAACACAACGCAGGAGTGGTCCCATGAACGATTTTCGGTACAGGATTCCGTCCGCCATCTCATAGTTTATTGCCTTGTTCTGGATTTTCCTGGCTTCTGTCTTTCCTTCCGGAAGTTTGCTGTGCTGTAGGTACATAATGATCGGGGACATCCAGGATGGACTGCCAATCTCTACAACGTTTACTTGCTTGAGAGGAACAGAAGGATTGGACAATACCTCGATGCGCACCTCTTTTGCTAGATGTCTGAAGCTGGTGGCTGCCAATTTGCTTAGTGCATCCGCGTGCTTGTTTTCACTTCTGTTTATATGATTTATTTTGAACGTTTGGAATTGGCTGATTAACATCCGCGCTTGTTCCAGATATAACGCCATAGCCTCTCCCTTCGCATCGTAGTGCCCATTAACTTGCTCGGTCACCAGTTTTGAATCAACTTTAGCTTCAAGATTTTTCGCTCCCATTTTAAGCGCTAAACGGAGGCCTGCTAGAAACGCTTCATATTCTGCCTCGTTGTTTGTGCTTCGAAAATCTAAGCGTATCGCATATGTAAGCTCGTGATCGTCTGGGCTGACCAATCGGAGGCCTGCGCCTGCTCCATGGGGACTTTTGTGGCGAAGTCTGCTAAACTTGCCCTTTGATTGATGGTCGTGGTCTATACAGGATATTATATTCTCCCAGTTCTATGGCCCACTTAGCCAGTCTTCCCGCGACATCGGGCTTTGATAAAATCTGCCCCAAGTGGTAGTTAGTAAGAACTGTAATAACATGACCTTAGAAGTAACGGCGAAGCCGTCGAGATGCATGTACTAGTGCGAGGACTAGTTTTTCTATCATTGAGTAGCGCGTTTCTGGGCCAGTGAGTATCTTGCTGATGTAGTAGATTGGGGTCTGGACGTTTTCTCTTTCCACCATTAACACTGCACCGACTGCTACCTCTGTTGCGGATAAGTACAGAATCAGCGGTTCTTTTTCTTGTGGCGGTGTTAGTGTTGGCAGCTGAATTAAACATTCCTTCATTTGTTTGAAGGTTGTTTCCGCTTCTAGCGTCCACTGGAAATGAGTTTTCTTAGCACAGTTTTGCTGCGTACTAATGAACGGATAAGACTTCACAGCGTGATTTGCCAAGAATTTGTTCAAGGCTGCTAATCTTCCCACGAGTCTTTGCATCTCCTTTATCGTTGAAGGTGACGGCATTAACTGGATGGCTTGCACCTTTTCCTAGTTAACTTTAAAGCCATCCCTTGTTACTATGAAGCCCAAAAATTTTCCTTCTTCCATCCCAAAAGAACATTTTGTTGGGTTAAGCTTTAAGTTGACGCTGCGTAATGAATTGAACGTTCGTTGGATGTTTTCGAGCATAGTTTCTTCTTCATGACTCATGATGACGAGGTCACCATGTATACTTCAACTGTTTTCCCGATGTCTTCTCCGAAAACCGTATCCATCAATCTCTGATAAGTAGCCCCGGCATTGCGCAACCCGAAGGGCATTTTTGTATAACAGAAGATACCTTTATCAGTTCGGAAGGCTGTTTTGTCTTCATCTTCCTCTTTCATTAAGACCTGATGGTAGCCTTTGTAACAGTCGAGAAAACATTTCCATCTGAAAGACGCCAAAGAATCAACTTTTTTGTCGATTTCTGGAAGCGCGTAGCAATCTTTTGGGCAAGCTTTATTCAGGTCTTTGAAGTTGACGCACATTCTCCACCCGCCATTGTGCTTTTGAACCATGACTGGGTTAGCGACCTAGGTATGGTACTGTACTTCGCGCAGGATTCCGGCCTTGAGCAATTATGTGACCTGCTCATTCATTGCTTCCGCTTTTTCTGCGCTGAGACTACGTCTTCCCTGCGCGACAGGCTCTGCTGAGGGTTTGACATTTAGACAGTGTTGCGCTATTTCTCACGGAACTCCGGTCATATCTGCTGGGCACCAGGCGAATTTGTCTTTGTTGTTTGAAAGTAACTCTTTCAATTGTACTCGTATTGCCGGTAAGATGGCGTGTCCCAGTAAGATTGTTTATTCTAGGTATTCTTCGTTTAAGACCCATTTCTCCGGTTCATTTGATGTTGAGGGTTTGGCCATCTTTGCTGGTGGCTCATCATCAACGTACATGACCTCTTTGCTTGAGTATAGAATCGCGACTCCAGTTTCTGTTGGGAACCCGCACGCAGCATGTGGAATAGAAGTGATCATGCTGAATTCCCTTTGTGATCTTCTTCCTAGCAAAACATCGTGGCGCGATGTTGCTGGCATGACCATAAAGTTTACTTTGACTGTGCGCGAATGCTCTCTATCTGATAGGGTCACAGGAAATGCAATTTGCCCTAATGGAAATACAGCTTCATTGCAAAAACCGGTGAGAGGGAAATCAACCGGCTCAAATCGTGCTTTGTCCTCTGGATCAAGCTGTTTGAAACATTGCTCATATATGATATCCATCGAGCTTCCTGGATCTATGAACATATAGCCCGTTCTGTAGTGGCCGAAGATGCCAGTAAGGATTACTGGTCGTTCTTCCTGAGGGCCTCCAGGGACAATAGGAAACACAACTTGCTATTCCCTCCAATGATGATTATGGTTTCGTTTATTTGGTCTTCGCGAGGGACCTCCTTGTACCACGTGTATCTGCTTGGATCTGGCTGCTTTGGTATCTTCCAATTTTTGAATCATCTCGTCATGACTATTAGATTGGATGTACCACTGATCAGGTGTCTGTGGGTCCAATACTGTAATGTCAAATTTTTCTTTATCAGATCTGACATTTGATAACCCAGATCTGTTGATTTGCTTGAAAACTTGGTTCATAGCGATCTGGAATCTGCTGAACCAGTATTCTGGAGGTTTTTCTAAGAGTTGATCTGAATGGTTATGAACTATTATGGAGTCATCTCCTTCTGGATAACTGTTGCTGTTTTCTTCTATTCCCAAAATTCCGTCGACCTGAATATCTAGGGTTCCAAAACCCTTGAATTCAGATCGAGGCCTTGACGGGTGAAATGATGAATTCTCTACCATGTGAAAACAGAGAATGATAGGAAATAAATCGAAACGAAAAAAACAGATGAAACAGAGAGATCGGTGGGCGCCAATGAAGAAACACTAGATAAATGACCGGAATCAAATTATCTAGGGGGTTAGGTTCTGCATAAAAAGGGTGGTTCTCTCTCGTTCGATTCGAACGGACAGATCTTCTTCTCTGGTGAACACTGCAAAACAGAACACCGTTAGCCTTGTCAAGGGGAGGACGGGGATTCTCTCTTTGACCCGACTCTGGCGTGAGAATAAGTATGTGTTTATGAAGAAGAAGAAGAAGTATTGACAAAGTGTGTGTCACTTGAAATTCAGACTTGAGTTACTCTCATATTTATAACCAGGAGTTTTAGGCGGGAAAACCCGTTGCTGAAATATTAACAAAAGATGCTAACCCCGTAAGCGGCTATTTTCCTTCCGTTAACTCTTTTGATCGGATTGTGTTATCACACAGATCGCGATCTTGATCAAAGGCTGGGAGATTGCCACGTGGAAAGTGAGCAAGTGGAGGTTTCTCTCCAATTCCATGCCATCATCGTGATTTCAGGATGGCCTGTGGTGATGACACGTGTCCAGACGGTTATAACCGTCTGGTGGTGCACAATTGAGTCTTCTAGAAGATTGTTGCCACAATCCAGTGTGACTCCTTACTGTGTGGTACCAGCTTAGTAAATAATATCCAAGTCTGGGTATTATTTAAGCAGAAGTATTTGCTGGGATTTCTATCCCTTTGCCATAGAGAAGTGGCACAAGGATTTGTTTACTCCCTTTTGGCGTGCGGGTGTTTTCTGTTGTCTGTCCTCTTAATTCTGTAGGGCCAGTGCGCGGCCGCGCAAGGCCTAAAGAAGGCTAACAGACGAGGTTGTGGAATGGCCCCAAGTACTTGATATAAGGTTTTTGGGACCTTACCCCTTCAAACGCCCATGGGAACGATGTTGTGAAGTTATCAAGCTCTATCATTACTAATAGCCTAAGAGCTAGAGAAGAAGCAGAAATAAAAGTATATGAACAAAACTGTAAACAAACAGTAAAGAACATAAATGAACACCCTGAATATAATTAATTTAAAACAAATTAGATGATAAAAATGGATATAATTAAGCAAGTTATTATAAGGTAAAAATAAATAAAAGAGTAATTTGCCATTTTAGCTCTGTGGCGTAACCACAAATGTCACTTCAGTCTAAATAATTCCCTTTTCATCTGCGTTCTTGAGGTTTCTAATTTTTCTTTTATCAATTTCGCTAACTTCATCCAAAAAAATCAATTAAATAGATATTTTCATACTTTTTTATATCTAGTTTATTTATTATTTTTTTTTTGCAAACCAAATAAAACCCACCAACCCCACCTTACCCTCTCTTTCTCTAGACACCCCTCTCTTTCTCTAGACACACACCCTCTCTCGATTTGGAACACCGGCCACCGACACACCATTGTCACCACCACCACCACCACCACACCAGACCACCACCAGCACCTTACCACTTTTTACCAGGAAAACCTACCTAGGGCTGAGCATATTTAGGGTCAACCCGTAAAGAACCGACAACCAACCCTATAAAAACCGGACCTGACCCGTACAGATTCATGTATGTCGCAACCCCTGATCCCACCCTGGGAGCGGGCGCCACGGGCACGAGCCGGTGGTATCGGTATTTATTAAATTTGCAGCGGAATTAAAACATCAGGATCGTAGTTAGGAAATAAATTTAGAGTTTGCAAAACACCAAACTTTTATATTAACCAAATGGGATAAAAACCCATATTCCATTTATAATATCTTCATAGGGATAAACCCAAACTTTCCTGAAAACATAAACCTCTTCTATTTAGGTAACATAGAGCCACTTTATTTAAGCATTCAGTGCTCCATAGCTAGCTTTTAATAGTTTCACATCAAGTTACTTGAAATGCGTTTAAAATATTTTATCAGTAAGAAATACTGGCGAGATCATTCCATTTTATGAAAAATATAATTTGTTAAAACTTTACAGTATTAAAAGCGATTACAATGTTTATATCTACCCAAAAACTCATTCAGTATTTGTCGTGTTGGCAGTTACAATGACGGTGGTCATATTACTATTGGCTAACTCTTTGTCCAATAGTAACGTTTGATTAGTAGTGTATACAAAGCCCCACATACCGGCAATATTTGTAGAATACAAAGACTTAATCACTGTAATTATAACTTGATAAACAATTAGGGTTTTGTCAAGCATTTTAAATAAAATGGCACACAAATTGTGAGAAAAGGAGAATGACTCACATTGTAACTTAGGTTTTTCTACAGGCTTCCTGGTAATATATTCTGATAATTTGCTTAAGTTCCTATTAAAAATATACAATGCACGCGTGTTAGTATAATAACCCGATTCAACTTTATCAATACGTCACGAGACAGAACCCCAACTTAGTTTACAATCATAGCCTTTATCAGGCAGCGCTTTGGCATCAGTTGCTGGGTTCCAGATCAATCGGACAGAGTATCGAGTCAGTGATTAGGGGTTAAAACACTTACAACGGGGCAGAGCTTTGTGATTTTAGGGGTATTGGGGCTTTAACTTTCGTTCATAAGTTATAGAGAGAACGAAAGTTTGAGCGAGTTGGGAATGTGCAGTGTCTGCTCTATTTATAGGTGATTTTGAAGTCCCTCGTGCCCCGCGATCGCCCCCTATTCCCGTCGCGCCCCGCGAGGGTCCCCTAGCCAGCTTAGAGTTGACCAGTCATCACTTTAGGCTAGACACGTGGATGACACGTGTCCAAAACAGTGTCCGGTAAGTATGGGGCCGTTGTGCCCCGCGACCGGTTCCCTTTAAGCCTGTCGCATCCCGCGACAGGTATATAAAACTTATTATTTTCATTTTTTTATTAAAATAACGTTATGTAGGCTCGGTTTTTCGATTACGGGGTGTTTTAGGGCATTTTTAAGGGTTGTTATATCCTCCCTACCTTGATTTACATCTCGTCCTCGAGATTCACTAGAAATAGGTAAGGATACTTTCTTTTCATTTCAGATTTTAGCTTCCATGTGTATTCGGGTCCTCTCTTTGAATCTCATTTCACTTTGACCAGAACTAATCTCTTGTGTTTGAATCTTTGTAGGGTTTACATGAATTCCTTCATGATTCACTAAGTGTCCAAGAAATTGCACTTCTTTCAACCAGAATTCACATTTTAAGAATTTAGCATAAAGCTTTTTCTTTTCTCAACAATGTCAGAAGTATATGCAAATGCTCTGCATACTCTTCCTTATTCTTAGAGTAAATTAGTATATCCTCTATGAATACAATTATGAATTTATCTAGGTATGGTTGACATATCCTGTTCATCATGTCTATAAATGCTGCTGGGACATTGGTTAAACCAAATGGCATGACTGTAAATTTAAAACGACCGTACCTTGTTCTGAAAGCAGTTTTAGGAATGTCCTCTTCCTGTACATTCAGTTGATCATATCCTGAGCGTAAGTCAATATTAGAAAATAATCGGGCTCCTTGAATTTGATCGAATAGATCATCGATTCTCGGTAGTGGGTAACGATTTTTAATTGTAATCTTATTCAATTCTCTGTAATCAATTCACATACGCATCGATCCATCTTTCTTCTTGACAAATAATACTGGTGCTCCCCATGGTGATGAACTGGGTTGTATAAAACCTTTTCCGAGTAATTCGTCTAATTGTTTCTTCAATTCATGCATCTCGGTTGGTGCTAGACGATAGGGTGCTTTGGCAATCAGTGCCGTTCCTGGTAACAGGTGAATTCTAAATCCAACCTTGTGATCTGGCGGTAATCCAGGTAATTCTTCTGGAAAAATATTTGAGAATTTAGATACTACAGGAATATCCTTTAATTCTTTTCCTTTAGTGTTAATGATTACTGAAATCATATATACCATTCCTCCTTTTCGTGAGTAGCTTGCAGCTTTCATTACAGAGATGAACTTAGTTGATCTTGTCGGCTTGTCTCCTTTAATTGTGATCTTTTCGCCAGTTGGCATACTTACTTCTACAAACTTTTGATCACACAAATTTCGGGCATGATTGGCTACCAACCAACCCATTCCTAATACCACATCGAATCCGGCTAGATTCATTGGTAAGAGGTTAGCAGTAAATTTATGACTAAAAATTTCTATCTTTACTTCCTGAAGGATTTCTCTTATATTGATAGAATTTCCATTTGCCGTCTCCACCAGACAATCTTGGTGAAGTTTAGTTAATGGTTGATTGAGAAGTTTGCAGAAAGAATTATTTATAAAACTTTGGTTTGCACCAGAGTCAGATAATACTTTAGCATAAACATCATTAACTAAAAACGTACCGGTAATCACATCAGGGATCATCTTAGCTTCTTCGGCTGTCAGTACGAATGCTCTGTATTCTTTTTGGGTCCTTCTATTGCCTTTGCTTTGTCGTTTGCTGTTGGACCTAGTTTTGGGCAGTTTGGCTTGATATGGCAAGCTTCGCCGCAGTTGTAGCAAATTCTAATGTTTACTTTCTTCCTACAATCTTCTTCCTTCTGTCCTGGTATTTTGAAGAAGTTGCAGTATATCGAACATTTCCCTGAGTGATTCCTTTTACAAAACTTACAGAAAGATGAAGAAGAAGAATTTGTTCCTTTCCCAAGATAGGAATTACCAAAACGTAGTTCCTTGGTAATCTTTTGAGCTAGATTCTTTTTCTGGTTTTCCTCTTGCATACGCACCAATCCATCTGTCAGAGTGTTAGCCAGTTCCACTGCTTCTTCTATTGTTTGTGTTCTACCTACCTTGACTATATCTCTGATCTCACTAATTAATCCCCAGATATAACGGGAGATTAATACTGGTTCTGGTGAGGCTAGTGTTGGTACTATCCTTGCATATTCAAAGAATATGGTAGTATATTCCCTGCAATCTACCCCAATCATTCTGTGATTTAGGAATTTATTAGCAATCTATTCTTTTTCATGAGGATGACAGAACTTTCTTTCAACTATACTTAAAGTTGTTCCATTCCATATTGTAAACCCTGTCACTTCCTCTGGATTGTAAAATGGTATTCCACCATTCTAATGCTGCATCTTTGAAAAGATTAGAAGCATACATGATCGTATCCTCATCTGCACACTTACTTATTTTTAGGACCGCTTCAGTCTTTTTCATCCAGCGTAAAGCTGAAATGGCTCCTTCTTTACCTGAGAATTCGGTTGGTTTACAGGATAAGAATTCCTTGTAAGAACAACCATGTGAGATGGTTCTTTTTCTTTTTGGAATTGGAGCTTTGATTAGGAGTCCGTGGTCTCCATTAACACTGTGACCTGGTTCGTCATGAGTACGTTTACTACCAGTTATGGTATTATTATTTTCTGCCTTTTTATTAAAAGTGTCGATAATAAATGGTATGACATCTATAATTCGTTGAGCTACTACATGTTCTATAGCACCCTTATCCACTTGGTTTCCATTATTATTATTATGAGATTCCTGATTTACTTCGTTGACATCTATATTGTAAACATTGTCAGGTATTAATATTACAGAATAATTTAAAAAAACAAACACTCAAGCACATTGAATCAAAATCGTCGAGCATTGCGACTTCTACTCTTTTTGTATATATGCATCTATTACAAACTATGACTGAAATTTAAACGTTAGTAATTATGCATCGATACATATATATAGGTCATATATATATTATATATTTTAGAGGATTTATATATATATATATATATATATATATAGGGCTAGGTTAACGTACAAATGCCCTTATCGTACATTACGTACGCTACAATCTCAGCCGTCCGATCATCTTCCCGCATGGAATTCGCATGTTGTTTTTTTGTAACAATTTTGCATGTTGGTTTTTTAACATGCGATTTCATCAAAATTATCACATGCGAAATTGTTACAAAAAAACAACATGCTATTTCATCAAAATTATCACATGCGAAATTGGTACAAAAAACAACATGCGAATTTATCAAAAATTATCACATGCGAAATTGTTATAAAAAACAACATGCTATTTCATCAAAATTATCACATGCGAAATTGGTACAAAAAAAACAACATGCGAATTTATCAAAAATTATCACATGCGAAATTGTTATAAAAAAAACAACATGCGATTTTAAAATGCGGGAAGATGATCTGACGGCTAAGATTGAAGCGTGCGTAATGTATGATAAGCAATATTGTACAGTACTCTATATATATATATATATATATATATATATATATATATATATATATTATCAAATTAAAAGAAAATACACACACATATATATAGTATATTAGGCGGTTGTTTTCGAATATTGCATCTCTCTCTCATCGTATTTCCAGACGAGATTCTCCCCTAATTTGGCGTATCCTGTTTCCTTCCTCAGTTAATTCTTCACCATAGTGGTGAAGTTCTTCTATGTTTTCCTGACACATATGTTACAAAAAGACAACATGCTATTTCATCAAAATTATCACATGCGAAATTGGTACAAAAAACAACATGCGAATTTATCAAAAATTATCACATGTGAAATTGTTATAAAAAACAACATGCTATTTCATCAAAATTATCACATGCGAAATTGGTACAAAAAAACAACATGCGAATTTATAAAAAATTATCACATGCGAAATTGTTATAAAAAAAACAACATGCGATTTTAAAATGCAGGAAGATGATCTGACGGCTGAGATTGAAGCGTGCGTAATGTACGATAAGCAATATTGTACAGTACTCTTTACCTATATATATATATATATATATATATATATATAATCAAATTAAAAGAAAATACACACACATATATATAGTATATTAGGCGGTTGTTTTCGAATATTGCATCTCTCTCTCATCGTATTTCCAGACGAGATTCTCCCCTAATTTGGCGTATCCTGTTTCCTTCCTCAATTAATTCTTCACCATAGTGGTGAAGTTCTTCTATGTTTTCCTGACACATAGGTGCCATTGGGGCTGGTATGGGGTCGTTTAGACTGGTTTGGGTTCTCCGTATGGCATTTAAGGATATAGGTCATTCATTAGATCCTGAAATGCCTAGTCATTGGTCCACCATTGTTATAAAGGATTTGGTGCTGGTAACCTGGGTATTTCGTTTGGGTTGAAAGCTGGGATTGGTAATTGATTTTCTGGGTTTTGTTCAGGGTACATAGGTATGGGTGCTATTGGTTGTTCTGGGTATAGAGTTAGTAATTGTGGTTCTAGAGCTACTATACGGTTAAGATCTAGAATATTTTCTACAGTTTGGAACATGTCTAGATTTGCTAGTCTCCTATCCGGTTCCTCCAGCAAAGGTAAAGTCACTGGAATTTGGGCCGTTTCCTCAGCTATTGTTATTGTTGCTTGTTTTTGGATATTCCTCGTTCTTTTTCTCCTCCCCCTTTTCTCTTTACTAAACCATCCTCTTTTCTTAAGTGGAAAGACTTCCTCAGATTTGGCTCTAAAAACAAAAGGTTCCTCTGAATCTGCTATGTATCCAGATGCTAGATTAGATGGTCCTTCATCCATTGGAGATTGGGACAGGTGACGGTAAGCGTCGGATGTATTCTGATTGCTCATACTGTGAACTCAAAAGTAGTAAAAAATAACATAAAATCAAAATATACATATGAAGATTTATTTATACAGAATAACACAGAAGTTATGTAAATTTCCTAACATAATGGTAAAAATTTAGGTATTAAGAGAACACCTAAATGGCTTAAAGCAGTGGCTCTGATACTACCTTCTGTCGCAACCCTCGATCCCACCCTGGGAGCGGGCGTCGCGAGCACGAGCCGGCGGTCTCGGTGTTTATTAAATTTGCAGTGGAATTAAAACATCAGGATCGTAGTTAGGCAATAAATTCAGAGTTTGCAAAACACCGAACTTTTATATTAACCAAATGGGATAAAAACCCATATTCCATTTATAATATCTTTATAGGGATAAACCCTAACTTTGCTGAAAACATCAACTTCTTTTATTTAAGTTACTTATAGTCACTTTATTTAAGTCTTCAGTGCTCCATAGCTGGCTTTTAATAGCTTCACATCAAGTTACCTGAAACACATTTAAAATATTTTATCAGCAAGAAATACTGGCGAGATCATTTCATTTTATGAAAAATATAATTTTTTTATAACTTTACAGTATTAAGAGCGATTATAATATTTATATCTACCCAAAAACTCATTCAGTATTTGTCATGTTGGCAGTTACAATGACCATGGTCATATTACTATTGGCTAACTCTTTGTCAAATAGTAATGTTTTATTAATAGTGTATACAAAACTATACATACCGGCAACACATATATAATACAAAGACTTAATCACTGTAATTATAACTTGATAAACAATCAGGGTTTTGTAAAGCATTTTATATAAAATGGCTCACAAACTGTGAGAAAAAGGAGACTGACTCACATTGTAAACTTAGGTTTTTTTACAGGCTTCCTGGTAATATATTCTGATAATTTTCTTAGGTTACTATTAAAAAAATATACAATGCACGCATGTTACTATAACCCAATTCAACTTTATCAATACGTCACGAGACAGAACCCCAACTTAGTTTACAAAGCATAGCCTTTATCAGGCAGCGCTTTGGCATCAGTTGTTGGGTTCCAGATCAATCGGACAGAGTATCGAATCAATGATTAGGGGTTAAAACACTTACAACGGGGCAGAGCTTCGTGATTTTAGGGGTACTGGGGCTTTAATTTTCGTTCAGAAGTTATTGAGAGAAAGAAAGTTTGAGCGAGTTGGGATTGTGCAGTGTCTGCTCTATTTATAGGTGATTTCGAAGTCCGTCGCGCCCCGCGACCGCCCCCTCCCCCCTATTCCCTTCGCACCCCGCAAGGGTCCCCTAGCCAGCTTAGGGTTGACCAGTCATCACTTTAGGCTAGTCACGTGGATGACACGTGTCCAAAAGAGTGTCCGGCAAGTATGGCGTCGTCGCGCCCCGCGACTGGTTCCCTTTAAGCCTGTCGCGGCCCGCGACAGGTATATAAAAGTTATTTTTTTCATTTTTTGATTAAAATAACGTTACGTAGGCTTGGTTTTTCGATTACGGAGTGTTTTAGGGCATTTTTGAGGGTTGTTATAATGTAGGATAGTATGCCCGTTCCAGATTTTCATATATTTTCGAGTTGGGTCGGTTACGATCCAAAAAGGAAACCAAACCCGACTGGAACCAATGGGCTGAACTAACACGTTAATAATGTATGATTTAATGTCATCAATTGGGCTATGGCCCATTAGTGACTATCTGAATTAACATGTACGGCTCAATGTTGTAGAAGGCGCTAAGCACTAGTCGGGCGGTGTGGTACCGCCTAGGACTAATCGGATTGGACTTTTTATGTATAATTTACAAAATTATATAAATATTATATTTAAGTTTATATTGTTTATATACAAATTTACAAGTTTGGGGACCATATGTATAGTTGTGAAAGATAGAGGGGGTTAAAAGTTAAAATACCCAAACTTAATTAAAACCTAACCCACCATCTCTTTAATTACACCATCTGTTTCATTACACGGCGCACAAGAAAGAAGCCGCAGCCCCAATTTTGTTTCCAATTTAGTTCCAAACGAGGTAAGAACTCATTCCATTAGATCGATTCAGTCCAATTTTGACCGATTAGGTCCGATTTTTTACTAATTTTCTCTGATTTTGACCGATTTTGACCACTACCGCCTAGTTTGACCGATTTGCCAAAATCCAGGGGCAGACCTCCGATGACCATTTAATCTCCGTCTAGGTGCGATTTCTGCTAACACTGTCTCTGCTTCATTATTTCAAATTCCTTTTGACTTACAACTCCCCAGAATCATTGAATATTCATTTGATTTCTTGGCTGCTTGTTCTGTTCTTCATTATTCATTTGATGGCTGCTCAACGCTCCTTGATGAGGTATATGCTCTTATACTAAATCAATAGACCAGAAACATGTAATCCATAATTAGAGTCTACATGATATAAATACAACAAACTGATATTATTACAAATTGTGTTTTCAACAATTTTTTTCCGTGTCGTTGTATTGTTTAAATTTAGATGGTTCAAAACCAATTGATTGCGAATACTAATGTGTGGGATGAGTTTTTGAAGTTTTCCTGACGAGGACGAGAATGCTAGGGCAAGATGCAAGCACTGCGCGATGTCACAAGATCACAACATTACAAGCATTGAACTATAATTTTTTTTACTTCTTAATGTCACAAGATCACAAGATTACAAGTTTGGGTTACACTTGTTATGAAAATATAACAGTTTTAGTATGAAGATAGGTTATAAAGACTAGTTATTTCACTTTGACATTCTATCAAACAGCTTGTGAGCAAAAATGTGTAACCTTAGATACTAGCCTATTTTAATAGGCATAATCAACCCATCAATTTAATAGCAATTAAAAATTACACATCAATTTCATATCAATCAAACGACAAACAATATCAAATGAATAAATGAGTTGCTAGACAATAAACATACCTTCAAAGTTATGATATCATCCACCCAATTTAAAGTGTGAAATATTGATTATAGATTGAAATTGGATGAATCTGCATACGTACTACTGAAATTGAAGCTTAATTCCACATGTGTCTCCTTGAAATGGACGACCCTATTGATGTTAGAGTAAATTGTTCATAGACTGTGAATAAGGAAATGTCGAGTACGAGTTATGAATGGGAACTGAGAGAACCGAGAACACGTGGAACCGAGACCCGATAAAGTAAGTAGGTATAAGGATCAGGTTCAAATTTTATGTTAAAGCGGGTATCGAGTAGGGTAGTAGTCGGTTCAGGTCGGCTCTTTGATGATGCTCACCCCTAAACCTACCCAACCATTGGAAGTCATAAACCCTGCCACTAATAATGGCTTCGGGTCACTGGTATATAGTGTCGTTATTGCTTTGGTCCAACATCACACTTTCATCACCAACAACCCAAAATTAAACTTGCAACTAAAAACCCAAAATTAAAATGACCCAAGCAGCAGCGGCAAACTGATGATGATGAAAGCATGATGTTGGACCAAAGTGTGTTTACCCGTTTTGGTTTAAGGTGAGGGGTTGTATAATACAATATCTACCGAGCTCGATTCGAATCAGAGGAAAGGTGAGGGGTTGCGGCGCAAGTGGGGGAACCGATAAGAGCACTTTCTTTGCATAAATCAGGGGATAAAGATGGGTTTACGTCCCGATTTGATCCCAAATTTGGTGGAAACGAAGGTTTTAGTGGTGAACAAAAGGGTCCTAATATTAACACATGGCAAAAACTTATTTACACATGGTGTATACGGGCCGTATACAGTTATACGGCCCGTATAGAATGAAAAAAACTAACAAAGTCTGTGTCAGCAGACTTTGTTAGTTTTTTTTACATTCCATACGGGCCGTATAACAGTATACAACCCGTATACACCATGTGTAAATAATTTGTCTGGTCGTATACAATGTATACGAACGATGTATACGGGCAGTATAACCGTATACGGCCCGTATGAAATGAAATTAGATTTTACCCAAAGTATTTAAGGGATTTAAGGTGTCAATCACACGAGACATTTTACAGTCGTTAGCTGGTCAAATCTTTCTAAAAGTAGAAAAAAATAAAACATTAACAAGTAACAAAGATTGAAGAACAAAAAAACGTCTCGTATGACTGTAATAAAAAGGAAGGGTGAGGCATTTGATGAGAGTTGTAAGGAGAAGAGTTTTAATCAATGGTGCTGTCATTACAACCACTTGTTTTCAACGGGGATGTAATGCAATGATTCTTCTAGTGGTCGGGCTTCCAATGCTCACACAGGGTGATAAACAACGCTGATATGAACACAAACCAACTGCTTTGTCTTGAGTCATCGGGAAAACTTTTTCCTCAGGGGAGGGTGAGTAGTATGAGTCTGAGTCCATTGTGGTTCATGAATGTTTCGAATCATCATAGAAGACGTGTCGTGTTCTGCTAGAAGCGTGTCAGGATTTTGTTGGTTTGTTTCCATGTAGGGTTTAGAATGTTTGAAGTATTCTTGGTTCAATACCAACTCTTCTGAAAGACAAGAATACAACGTTCATGTATCACAAGGAATGACCGATCTAAGGCAGATAACCTGATTTAGATACACAAATTCATCACCGGTTTCTACAGCACAAGCACATACACAATTTGTTGGAAGAACCCGACACGTCTTCTGCTAGTTACTCTTTTCTTCGATTTCAACAAATCTTTCAAGGTCTTAAGTGATGGACAGTTGGTTAAAAGATGTAGAAGAGTTTGTGTAGAGATCTTTACGTACAAATTTGCATCATCCTTACGGTTACAAATGCAGTATTAAAAGATATTAGTTGACAGTATGGTTTCTCGACAAATGAAGTATTATCTGTCCTTGCAGCCTCTTCGGTTGGTAAAAGACATAGGATGGTTTCTAATACAAGCTCTTTTAGAGAAGCGTTGGGATTCAAGGGTTTATGAGTAAAGATGTTAGTTTCTTGACAGTATGGTTTCTCGACAAATGAAGTATTATCTGTCCTTGCTGCCTCTTCGGTTGGTAAAAGACATAGGATGGTTTCTAATACAGGATTTTGTTGGTTTGTTTCCAGGTAGGGTTTAGAATGTTTGAAGTATTCTTGGTTCGGTTTCATCTCGGGTGAGTTATGGTTGATTTATAGGAGGAGGTTATGAAACGAATATATGTTTATGCGAATTCCCAACATCCTTAGTTTATTCTCTTTAATCTATTAGAACGATCCTTGTTTTGTCACATACATGCGTTTAATTCCCAACATCCTTGTTTTGTCACGTACATTTCGTAAGAAACTTTTCGCGCAAATTCACCATCGGTTTCTACAACACAAGCACATACACAGGGAGAATGTTCTCGAAATTGAAGGATAAGAAAAAATGGTAGCTGATGGGTAAAAAATTATTGTATCAGACTCTCTCCTCTCCTTTTCTCTCTCTGACAACCCTAGACCCAAACCACTGCAATCCACCACGTTCTGCGAAAAAAAAACATCATCTGTTCATCATTGTTCTTGAAGATGAAGATGAAGATGAAGAAACGAAGGTTTATTCTCTTTAATCTATTAGAACGATCATTGTCTTGAGAACCTGATTCTGATTTAAACAATGCACGAAGATCCTTGCATTAGACACAATTTGACTTGAATTTGTGGATTTCGGTTGGGTTAGAAACTTAACAAGAGAAGCAACTAAAAAAATACAATTGATTACTCGGTCGAATAATGGGTCCGTCGCATGATAGAAGATACATATCGTCCGTTCAAGTTGAGCTTCCTGATGCAATTTTCACAGTGGTACCAATGTCCTACTACTACAATCCTTCCAACGCCTGATTCCGATACGGGCCCACAAGAGTTGAGCAAGAATTGGGTCCGTTGCATGATAGAAGATACATATGGCGAGTTATTTCAGTCTTGCAAGACTGTTTGTTGGGCTTCCCCATGCTCACACAGGGTGAAAAACAACCCTTGATGTTTAAACCGGTTTTACCTCATGAAAAGGAAAGAAAGAAATTATTTTTAGAGAAGCGTTGGGATTATCGGTTTATGACTCAAAGTTAACATTCTGATTCAGATTCAGGAAGCAGATGGTTTTGTACTTGGTTTATTCTCTTTAATCTATTAGAACGATCCTTATGTTGTCACGTACATTTCGTACGATCCTTGTTGGGTCCATTCTTTAGTAGTGTTTGAGAAACTAACAAGGTAAACCTGAATTTTCAAAATTTTAGACACTTACTTGAACCGTTAGTAATGCTAGATGTCATTTTGCCTGAACCACAACCTATTACAGCACTGTATGAACCTGTGTTTTGAAAATAGGCTTTGTTCTTCGTTTATTGGATCATTCTAATAGATTAGAGAGGTTTTTACCATTTTTTACCATATGTATACGATCCGTATACGGTTTATACGGTTGTATACTCTTGGTAAAAAAATATTTTTACCGATCGTATACAATGTATACGATGATTGTATACGGGCCGTATATTGTTATAAGGCTCGTATACTATGGGTAAAAAATGGTTTATTATCTTTAATCTATTAGAACGATCTTTGTCTTGAGAACCTGATTCTGATTTAAACAATGGAATTGTGGATCAACAGAAATACCTGAAAATAACTCGCAATTCTCTTGCACCTGTATACTATGATTGTGGATTTAACTTGCAAAAATTGTGCCCGTCGCATGATAGAAGATACATATCGTCCGTTCAAGTTGAGCTTCCTGATCTGACAATTTGTTGGAAATTGTTGATTTCTGTTGGTTCAGATCTTGGAAGTACTAGCAGAAGAACCCGACACGTCTTCTGTGATGATTCGAAACATTCCGAATAACTAGCAGAAGAACCCGACACGTCTTCTGTGATGATTAGAATGATCCTTGTTGTGTCACATACATGGAAAAACAAGGACCATTCACCTCTTTCAACCAACCAAAACACCAAAACCCATACCGGTGATTGCTTATCCATACTATTCTTCATAGCCATATTCCCACTCACAAGTTGTTGATACATATCGTCCGTTCAAGTTGAGCTTCCTGATACATATCGTTCGTAAGAAACTTTTCGTGCACTGAACCTTCAGTTGTGTACCCTTCAATCTTCTTGAGTATTTTTCTAAATTTATGCTTGCATCCACCACAGTGAATATTAACTTGGTCGAATAATGGCCAATAATCCGGTTACCAGGCCTATCATCTCCGTCTACGTTTGGTTTCCTCAACGAAGAACCATCAACCATTATCTGCCCTTTTTCCTTTGGTTTCTGGTTGATTTTTGAGGGTGAGGGTTTTGAATTGATTCTTGCGCTCAAGTTTCAACTACTGGAGTGAAATATTTGTTGGAATTTGTGAATCAACAGAAATAACTGAATACAACTGGTCAAATCAACACTATATAAAGTGTAAACTTATCGTGTGTTGTAGTTTGGAAAGATGACCGAATAGAGATTTGAATCAAGATTTACGTCTGATGTCCAAGTTTGATCACATTTGACTTTGTTCTTCGTTTTTTGGATCGTTGTAATAGATTAAAGAGAGTAAACCATTTTTTACCCTGAACATACAGGTCGTATACTATTATACGGCCCGTATACACCATGTGAAAAAAATTTACCAGATCATTTTTTACCCTTTAAACACGGGCCGTATACTATTATATGGCCGTATACAGCATGTGAAAAAATTATAACCGATCGTATACAATGTATACGATGATTATATACGGGCCGTATATTGTTATACGTCTCGTATACTATGGGTAAAAAATGGTAAAAAATCGTTTATTCTCTTTAATCTATTAGAACGATCCTTGTAATCATCAACCGGCTTTGAACAAGTGTAGAACACTCGTAATCCTTAACCGGCTTTGAAACCGGACATAATCTACGAAGAAACTGTTGGAATTTGTGGATTTCGGGTGAATAGTTTTTAGTAGATAGCTTTGGGAGCTTTCATTTGAATATGAAGATGAAGATGAAGAAACGAGGGTTTATTCTCTTTAATCTATTAGAACGATCCTGATTCTGATTCAAACAATGGAATTTGTGGACCAACAGAAATAACTGAAATAACTTGCCATTCTCTTGCACCTGTATACGTTGATTGTGGATTTAACTTGCAAGAATTGGGTCCGTCGCATGATAGAAGATACATATCGTCCGTTCAAGTTGAGCTTCCTGATGCAATTTGTTGGAATTTGTGGATTTCGGTTGGTTCAGATCTCGGAAGTACTGAACAACAGAAATAACAGCTTCGGTTTCATCAACCGGTTTTTTTACAAATCATCTGTTTCCTGAATCTGAATCTGAAAGTTAACTAGACCCCTCAAGTTGTCATTCATAACAACTAAGCGTCTGGAGAAGAATATGTTGATATAGGAGAGTTGATGCAATTTTCCAAGCATTTTATCGTGTGTTGTAATTTTAATGAAGCAATGAAGATTGAATATGAAAACCGCATCCGTCTTCTGTGATGATTCAAAACATTCCGAATAACTAGCAGAACCCGACACGTCTTCTGTGATGATTCGAAACATTCTGAATAACTAGCAGAACCCGACACGTCTTCATAGCCATATTCCCACTCACAAGTTGTTGATCTTTGGGTGGTGATTTACTCTCGAACAAACCATGCCCACCTTGACCAGAATAGATAAGCGTATCACTCGATCCACTTACATTCGAATAACGCTGAGAATCCACAACACTTATAGCCAGATTCTTTCCTTCAATCTTGGCAAAATCAATGCCTACTTGATTTATTATCACGAAAGTACTGAACAACCGAGATAACAGCTCCGGTAGTTATCACCAACTTAACTTTAGTAGTGTTTGTTTGAGAACCTGATTTAGATACACAACGGTCTCTTTGCTTCGTCCACTAGAACTATTTGTGTATGCATTCTTTTGGTAGTTAACAATGCTAATTAGAAAAAAATCTATAAAATTAATCATATCGATTGCTATAACAGGATGGATGTGACACACACAGATAGGGTGCTATTGAGATATTGGGCCCTCACAGTTGTCAAGACTATTTGTCGGCTTTCCAATGCTCAAACAGGGTGATAAACAATGCTGATACGAACACATGTGTTTCGAAATAGGCTTTGTTCTTGGTTTCCCATAGTCACAAAAGATTGCGGTTTGTATTTCGCATAGCCATCGTTTCCGTAGTAAAAAACGGTTGCGGTTTGTATTTCGCATAGCCACCGTTTCCGTAGTAAAAAACGGTTGGGTTTGCACATTCAATCTTCAATACTTCCTTAAAATACCACTAGTAGAAAAACCCGACACGTCTTCATGTTACGGAGAATGTTCTAGAAATTGAAGGAAAAGGAAAAGATTTGTTGAAATCGAATTTGACAACTATGACAACTTATTAAAAGTAGCAATCACCTCCAATCATTTCCTGGTCAAATCACACACTATAAAGTTTAAAGTTACCGTGTGTTGTAGTTTGGAAAGATGACCGAATAGAGATCTAAATAACAAACTGTGGAGAACTTGTTTGTGTCGGGTTCTTCTGCTAGATACTCGATCAACGGACTGATCGGTAACGTTACTCTACTTGTGCTCCGATTTAAGCGGCGTGTTCTTATCAACGTTGTTAAAGGTGATGAAGAGTTTAGAAACCCTAGAATGATGGTGTTTTTACTAGAAAAAACGTGATACTTGAAAAAACATCCTTATATACGACCCGTATACAGTTATACGGCCCGTATACACTTGGTAACATCAAAAACCTCCCAAAATAATTCCATTGAGCCGTATACGTTTTACAAATCGTATAAACATGTATACGGCTCGTATAACTATATACGGGCCGTATATAGTAAAATCAAAAAAATATTCTCTGCGCATTTTCCTATTCAAAAACATTCTATACGGGCCGTATATTTTGTATACGGCCCATCTACACTAGGGATGTGAAAATAAGATATAGGGGGTGTGGGAACAAGGGGAGCCTGAACAAAATGGGATTTACTCACCCTTTGATGGATTTATGGCTTAAAGAAAGATAAACGGCTAGAGAAAGAGAGGGGGAGGGAGGGAGAGAGATGGTGGGGGTGGGTGGGTTTTTATTGTGTTGGAGAATTAGATTTTAATAATTTCAACTATGACATACTGGGCGGAAACAATTCCAACTAAGAAAATGTTTTGTGATAGTCACAACTTCTAAACTATTTTCCCTCTGCCCATACTAACTCAAAGTTAATCTAGTTAGTTTCTGTTAATGTGGACTGCCACATAAGCAGTCCACCTCATCAAACATTGCCACATAAGCAGCTTACGTTATCAAAACACTGACTTATTTGGCATATAAGCTGTCGATATTAGCTAAACTTTGACTTTTTCCCACATAAGCAGTTCACGTCAGCAAAAACTAACTGAGTTAACTTTTAGTTAGTTTGGGATCGCTGATGGAAAATAGGTTAAAAGTTGAGATTGTCAATAAACCTTTCCTTAGTTGGGACTGTTCTTACACTATTCTTATAAATCGTCACTATTCTTACACTTTAATTCTTTGCTTTGCACTTTATTCTAACATATATTAATTTATATTATATCACCTAAAAATGTTTTTTTTTTAATTTTATTTTTGCATAAAACCCTAAAAATGACTAATCGGGACACATAAGTATTCTTCCCATTTTAGATAGATTCCATGTTGTAACTTTAAATGACCATAACATAGTTCAAAATTAACCAAATCAAGTAAAATCTTAATTCATGATAAAATTAATTATATTACGGTTTTAACGATATATGGCACGCTTAAGAATACTTCAGTTTGGACCCCAAACTTTTTAAAACAAAACTGATGCGCAAAACCAAACGATCTGTAAAGATCTACGCGTTTGGCCATTTTCCGAGTTCCAAATAGAAAAACTTTTTAAATGAAAGTTAAAGAGCACATTCTAGTTTGGTAGACCAGAAACTTTTATAATTTTTTGTTATCGTTTACTATTCTTAAGACATAAAAAAACAACACTGAAAGCTGGCAACTTTTATATTTTCTAAAAACTAAACATTTTACCATTAACCAAGGGTTCGTATAACCAATATCATCTATAAATATCATCATAACAAATTCAAAACCCCAATTAACCATCCTTAAATTATTATGGTTTACTTGTAATCAGTGAGAATACGCAAACTAATCATCAATCATCAAGGTAAGTACACAGCCCTCTTTACATTTTTATTTTTGAGTAACATATGTTATTTCCAAATGAATATTTTTATGGCTATATGTTTCTAAGTGCTTTTGTGTGAAACTTGTTTTGTTAACTTCACGTGTGCATTCATTAACTGTGGCCTAGCCGAACACTAGTATGTTATAGCGCCTATAGGTGTGACGGCCCATCCTCACTTCCATTTGGTTTGTTGTTGTTGTTGTTGTTGTTGTTGTTGTTGTTGCTCACACATTGTTTTGCATTTTGGGAAGTGTGGATGATAGAAACTGGTATTTTACGTGGAAATCTTTGGGTTCTTCTACTCAATTAGTTTAAGCCGAACGGTAGTATGTTATAGCACATTAAGGGTGACAACCCATCCGTATTTCCATTTGGTTTGTCATTGTTGCTGTTGTTCATGATGATCATCACATTGTTTTGCATTTTGAGAAATGTGGATGACAGAACTGGTATTTTACGTGGAAATTTTTGGGGTTTTCTACTCAATTAGTTAAATCTCTATGGATATTTACGCCTGTCAGCGTAAGATTTGAATGTGCCCATCCTTGTTACCATATCATGTTGAATACATTTGCTTTAGTATAATATGTTGCCATACCAAACTTTTTGCCATGTGTTGTTTGTTAAACCTATGTTAATCACCAACTCTTTGTAGTTGACCATGTTTTCTACCATATGTTCTAGATGCTAAACCATGATTTTATCCAAGTTTGCTTCACATAGGAAATCGACTTTGCCTTAGTTTATTTTAATAAAAAACAATTGCTCGGTTATGTTTTGAGACAAGTTGTTTTGCTTTGGTTTGTTTGTGAGAGTAATGTAATTTGGTTGAATAATAATATATCGCAACTTAAAATTAGTGCCATGTGTTTTGAAAAATCCATTTACGTGACGCCCCGACGTTTCCGTCGTCAGTTGGGGTGTTACATATTGGTATCATAGCCATGGTTATAGGGAACTTAGGTTATTAGAATGCTTTCGAAATAGACTATAACCTTCCTGGGACACCAAACACGAGTTCTCTCATATGCCTTTAATTTGTTCCTTGTGCCTTAACTTTGATCTTGCTTAGATCTATCCTTATCCCTATCATTGTCTTAGTTGCTCTATCTTTCCTCTATATTATACAAAATCATCCTCACCCTTAAATGATTAATTTTAAATCCTTAGGCTTTTAACCTTAAGCGTTTTTCATAATCTTTTAAGTCTTGGGTTTGAATAATGACTAAGAACACATGCAATCTGGAATGGTAGATGCTTGTACACTAAGTTTTATGTCCAGGAAAGCGTTTCGTATAAATCCCAATCAACTCAACTGAGGGTCTCCTATGCTTTCCTGGGAATTCTTGGAGTGAGTGTCCACTTATAGGCCAAAGCACGTCTTCTCAAACATTATAAGGACCTAACCATTTTGATTAGTCAACGTTCTCATTTATTTACTAAATAATCACATCTCTTGTATCGTTGCCTTCCCGTGTTGCTTCTTACAAATAGTATTTTCAAAACTTATCAAACATATGCTTTATAACTTCATGATCCTTGTGTGCCTGTTTTGTGTTTTCAACTATTCTTGCAAATTTCATTTGTGTTCACTTTTCATACTTTAAACAAACATATACAAATTTTGAATGTGAACCTTTTTTCTACAATGGACTACTTTATTTAATTTAATTGCATAAATTTATTTCAAAACAAATATTTTTCCTTTAAACTTTATAGCCAATAAACTATTCAATCTTTAAGTACATATTTTAAAATAAAATATAGTAAGTTAAATTTACAAAATCTTTGTTAACTTCTCAACATTTGATCATTAAACTCATTTCAGCTGTTTTCGTTACAAATTTTTTATCAAAAGTTTTCCTGGTATGGTATTGGTACTTTTATTATCATTTTGCTCATCTAATGAGACAAGTTCAAGTCTTGTCTTTGTCAATACTATATTTTTTTTGTAAACTCATTTGATTACACGTATGTATAATACGTAACTATACGTATCCAATCCTAAAAGTTTTTGTCCCTTCCAAGTTAAAATCCCTTTTGCTATACCATGTTTTAAAACGAGAAATTTGTAGTAGGTATTAGAAATTCCTATATCGGTTAATTCCATTTTCTGCGGTTTCCAACCACACTTTCTTTATCAATTCAGTCCCCTGTGAACTCACTTATCTGTGAAAACTCGCGTTATTTGGAAATAGTTTATCTATCAAAACTTGTGTTGCTTGTGTCGTTGTATTGCTTATGTTGTTGTGATACGCGTGTTGTTGCAAAGCTTGTGTTGCTTGTGTTGTTGCAAAGCTTGTGTTGTTTGTGTTTTTGCATGGCTTGTGTTGTTTGTGTTGTTGCAAAGTTTGTATTGTTTGTGTCATTGTTTTGTTTTTGTTATTATTGTTGTTGCCATTGTTGTTGTTGTTGTTGTTGTTGTTGTTGTTCTTGCTATTGTCGTTATCATTGATCTCAACACATGTTCATCAAACTCCTTTATCTATGAAACCTACATTGGTACAAAAATGTTAACCAATGTAAATTGCTTTCTTAGAAATTCATTGATCTTTGTAACTAGTCTTACCATGATCTTTCGATCTACGAAACAGGTATTTCTGTTAAACCATGATTGCCATGAACCATAATTGCTATATTGAACCATGATTGTTGCATTGAATTATGATTTCTATGAACATATTAATTTATAAACTTGTGTTGCTATGAATTTGTTTAACTGTGTTGATTGACCTGTTGCGAACTCATTACCGCTTGACTCGTTATGAGTTTGTTTAATTATGTTGCTCAACTCGTTGTTGAACTTAATTGATTTAAGAGTTTTCCTTGAATCCGTTTGTTTTCCACCCACATGGTAAGATGAACTATGGGGACTATGTGACAAATTGAGTAATTATGGGTGCACATATAATTATGAAATGTGGTGCGTGGAAATCAAAGTAAGTTTTATCGTGTGGTTGTGCATAGAGTCTTGTGGTCGTTACTTGAACTTATAAATATGGTTAAAAATACATTCATAAAGTCCTAAAAGAGGTTGTATACCTACTTTACAACTGGTGCCGGTTGTAGTACCTGATCAACAGCCGGTAGAGGTCCTAAAAACCTCCTCAACGGTAGGTAGAGGTCGTTATATTTGCTCAATAGTTGGTAATACGAAGTTGTATCTTGAGATACTTATGTATTGTATTGAAATATTTTCATTAATGTGCATTCGATTTGTTTGGTTATTGTTGGTTTGCTAGCAAAATATAGCATGCATGTTAAAAACTTTATTTTACTCAACTACTAATCAACACTACGTCACTATTCCAACCCCAAATGATGCACCTTATCATTGGAATCCAAACCATACATCAAATACTTTTCCAAAGATCTCCAACAATATAATCCTCTATCTTTCATCATTAACTTTAGTACACACGTCAATTCAATATGCAAGTGGCCATCACATGTTATCCAAAAATTCTTTTGAAACCGTCGATACCGCTACCCAAATCACTTGTACCCCTCTAATCTCAACAAAATAAATCGTGACCTTCTCATTTCAACCTTTCTGAGTATTCACGACAATGTCTAACAGTCTACTACGATTAAATTCCGGATTGAAATTTCCCAAAATAGGGGAGACAGTAACATCCACGATATTGCATATATGCATTGTCATCCATTTTTTCCACTGTACTTGTACCCATATCTTGATCAATAAAACGCCGCGCATTTTAAATATTAGATATTTTTTTGGTGAAGTTTAATTATAAATATATTATTATTTAGATAAAATTATAACGTCGTCAATTAGAACGTCTAATACACCATACGACAATATGCAAGTGGCCATCACATGTTATCCAAAAATTCTTTTGAAACCGTCGATACCGCTACCCAAATCACTTGTACCCCTCTAATCTCAACAAAATAAATCGTGACCTTCTCATTTCAACCTTTCTGAGTATTCACGACAATGTCTAACAGTCTACTATGATTAAATTCCGGAATGAAATTTCCCAAAATAGGGGAGACAGTAACATCCACGATATTGCATATATGCATTGTCATCCATTTTTTCCACTGTACTTGTACCCATATCTTGATCAATAAAACGCCGCGCATTTTAAATATTAAATATTTTTTGGTGAAGTTTTATTATAAATATATTATATTTAGATAAAATTATAACGTCGTCAATTAGAACGTCTAATACACCATACGACTTTTACCAACGTGTGTTTTAGACTTTTATAAAATTTAAGAGTGGATACATCATCTAGCATCTAATATAAATATTTTTAATGTATTTTATAATATTTACTGGGTTGTATATTTTCTTTGGCAAATTAGTATAAAACTTCTCAAGGTCACACCAACCTTTTATAAAAGATAACAAGCTTTATATAAAAACTTGAGACTTTTATATAAAAAAGACGAACTTTCCATTCCCACCTTTTTCTTACCTCTTGTTTTCAGACATGGTTTTTACAAACCATCCAACACTTGTTCTTCATGCATCCAATATTGTCTTGCACATGTTGACACCTACACCCCTTTGCTACCCTATATAAACCACCCTTACCTTCACCATTTTTTCACCAAAAACTCTAAAAAATCTCTACACTATTTTGCTCCCCTTTACCCTCTTGAATGGAAATTTTTTTGCATCTAAGTAACTTTCATCAAAACCTTCTTTTATTATATTCGTTCTTCATACAAATTTTCATTATTCTTGCACTTTTACTTTTTTTCTTTGCATTTTATTCTAACATATATTAATATATACATATACATATATATATATATATATATATATATATATATATATCACCTCAAAACGTGTTTTATATTTTATTTATTCGTAAAACCCTAAAAACGACTAACGGGAACACATAAGTGTTCTTCCCATTTTGGATAGATTACGTGTTGTAACTTTAAACGAACATAATATGGTCAAAAGTTAACCAAATCAAGTAAAATCCTAATTCATGATTAAATACATTAAGTTAAGGTTTTAACTATACATGGCATGCTTAAAAGCACTTCTGTTTGGATCCCAACTATTTAAAACTAAACTGAAGTGCAAAACCAAACGATTTGAAAAGATCCACAGTTTTGATCACTTTCCAAGTTCTAAATAGAAAAACCTTCTAAATGAAAGTTGAAGAACCCATTCTAATTTAGTAGACTGGATATTTTTATAATTTTTTATTCTCGTTTACTATTTTTAAAATAAAAAAAAAAACAACGTAGAAAGCTGTCAACTTGTATACATTCTAAAAACTAAACCATTTACCATTAACCAAGGGTTCTTATAGCCAATATCATCTACAAACATCATCATAACAAATTCAAAACCCTAATTAACCATCCTTAAATTATTAGGGTTTATTTGTAATCACTGAGAATGCGTAAACTTATCATCAATCATCAAGGTGACTCCATAGCCCTTTTTACCTTTTATTTTTGGGTCAAACATATGTTATTTCCAAATCAATATTTTGATGGCTATATGTTTCTAAGTGCTTTTGTGTGAAACTTATTTGGTTAATTTCATGTGTGCATTCATTAATTGTGGTATAGGCGAACGGTAGTATGTTATAGCGCTATAGGTGTGATGACACATCCTCACTTCGATTTGGTTTGTTGTTGTTGTTTTTGCTCATCACATTGTTTTGCATTTTGGGAAGTGTAGATGATAGAAACCGGTATTTTACGTGGAAATCTTTGGGTTTTTTTTACTCAATTAGCTAAACCTCTATGTATTTTCATGCCTGTCAGCGTAAGGTTTGAATGTGCCCATCCTTGTTACCATATCATGCTGAATACATTTGCTTTAGTATAATATGTTGCCATACCAAACTTTTTTCCATGTGTTGTTTGTTAAACCTATGTTACTCACTAACTTTTTATAGTTGACCATGTTTTCTCACATATGTTTCAGATGCTAAACCATGATTTTAAATAAAAGGGTATTTTTGTCGATTCACACCAAATTAACTAGAAAGACTAACATACATCTATTCGGGGGACTATCCGAGTAACAAATTAGCAAACCACGGGGAACATTCATATAATTTCAAAATGATGGAGACTAAACGTGAAAAATTGATAAACCACTAGGACTATCCTGGTAACTTACTCCTTTTAGAATCATTTAAATTCTTTATTCATTAGTTATAAAATAAGATTGGAATCTAAATTATACCTAAATGTATAAACTCATTTTAGGATTTAAAGGGGAGCCTACACAATGCAGTAGGGAATACAACACTTAAAAGTTGTTAACGAATCGAGCCAAGTTAAGGCTAGATAGAGCTTGATTCAAACTTCAAATCAAGCTAACTCAGGTCAGTGCGAAATTAAAGTTGAGCTAGAATCTTAAACTCGAGCTCGACTCGATTAAAAATCGAGTAAGCTCGCTCGACTCAATTTGGCTTGACTTTACTACTTATTTTCTCATAAAGGTCAAACATGAAACTTATTCTTGCTAAACAGTTAAAAATAAAATTTTACTTAGCCAAAGGTCTATATATGTAAGTTTCACAATTTACTAATTTTTGCAAAGGATTAACTTACACTTATTTTATAATAAGGGTTAAACATGAAACTTATGATTGCCAGACAACTAAAAATAAAACTCTACTTAGCCAAAGGTATAAGTATGTAAGTTTCAGAATTTAATAATTTTTACAAAGACTTAACTTGCCTTTATAGAGTTGGTGGTTCATCCAATTTTGTTTCTTCATCAATATGGGACAAAGGAACTATCAAATAAATGAATTCTTTAGGAAAGAAAGGGACACTTTTATAGCCATTTCTTTGATCAAAAGTTGTTTTCTCATCTGAGGTGGGATGAGCAAAAACGTAAAAGTTCCAAGAGATTTTAGGCTTTAAAGGGTTGTACGTTGTGTTTTAATTCTTGTAATTACATTAACTCTTAACTTCATGTAAATTCCTTTTTTTGTCCTCGTATCCATTATAATATAGTATAGATATATGCTAGAGGGTGTTCCTAAAATACGACATACAACACAGACATTAGTAATCACGTAACATAATATTTTTTTATAGTTGAAAAAATAGCAATTTCATACTCAATTTAAAAAAAGAATAAAATACGTGTTTTTATCATGTAACATTTCAAAAAAATATTAACGTATGAAAAATGTGAGGTTAGTTGGTTTAAAAGTTGACAATATATTTTAAAGAGTTGTACCGTGTGTTTTTTAAGTTGTATTAGTATTAGATTTTGTGCAAAATTACCTGTTTCTCATCCGTAGATGTATTATAAAGAATATAATATAATATAATGTAATGTAATTTAAACTCTTAAATCAACAGGTGTAAGAATTGGAAGACATTTATGTGCAATATTAAAAGTGTCCAGCCTGTCAAAGTCAAAATGCATAACGGGCATATTTATGCATAGTATAATTTAATCTTTCAAGACGTTCAGGTATGGTTCGGGGAGGACAATCGGGATGATGACGTGGATGGGGACCGACGAGGAACACTGCCCCCTTCCTAACTTTGGGTCAATCGGGGAACTATTCCCGTTCATCCCGATGCAAAATTTCGACCATTTGAAATCTTGACCGTTGTAAACGGTCATCATTCCAAATTAAAAAAAACACCTATTTAAACCGCATTTTCTTCCTTAACCAATCTCATTCCATTTTCAATATAACCAATCTTATTCCAGTTTCAAAATCCAAAAAAAATTCATGGATCCGAGCCGACAGAACTCACCCCCTAAGGGTGAGCAAAAATTGGGTTGGCCCGAAATTACCCGAAAACTGAACCGAAAAATAACCAAAACCGATCCCGATATACTACTTAGGGTTAGCCATCGGTTTCCATTTATTTAGATTCTCGGTTTTGGGTCGGACCTCGGGCCAAGATCAAGGAAAGCCGTACAAAAGAAAACCGACCAGATCATATTATATTTCACATTTTATTATCTGTAATGCTTATCCTAAGCGAAGTTAGAATCGACTTTTTCTAGAGATTAGGTCCAAATAAATTAAATTGACCAACACAAACCAATTAAATTGAAAAATATTTAACCACCATTATGATTTATATTCAACAATATGGCAGCAACTTCATGTTGGGATTGAACCCTAACAGAGGAACAGATAATGTAAAGCCAAAACCGGATCTCATCAGTGGACCATCAATAAGCAGCAGTTTACCCTATGCTCTCTCCTTGACAGTGGTTTTCTAACAGCTGATGAATCTTAAGTGCTGCTCAACTACAACAACTGATGAACCAAACACTGATGATACCTTAAAGACTGCTGAAGACAAACACTGATGCTCTATCTACTGTTGTTTCCTAAGTACTGCTGAAGACTCAAGCACTGCTCTCTCAAAGACTGATCACCTTTGAAGAATGCACTGAAGATTCAACATCTGTGCTCAGGCTACAACAGTGGAACGTGAAGCAGTAGTTTTCCTTAGCTTTACATTTTATTACTTATCAGATATTACATGTCAGTAGTTTGTATAGAACAGTGTTTATAGTTTGTTAGATCGTTAGATGTCACTATCATGGTGAAGTCAGCTGAAGTTCATCAGTAGTTTGGTTTGCCTATAAATATGACAGTATTCTGTACTGTTATATTTGATCGTTTTGAGTGAGTTCTTCTCCTCAATTCATCCTTTCATCTTGTGCAACCAACTCTGGTGTATCAGGCTGAGGGGGAGTTTAGATTGTAAGCTTGCTGTAATCATTTGCTTTCTATTGTAATCTTTTGACTCAATGAAATAGCAATTGTTTATCAATCTATACTTTCCTTTGATTATGTTTACAAGGTTTGCTACTCATTTCCGCTGCATTTATTCGTTTTATGCAAACAAACACAGTCATAATGGCCCCAGATCCCAACACTTCAACTCAATTTGTAACATCAAGAAGAATGGGAATAACAGTTTACCATATATTTTGATTGCTTGACGCCTTAATTAGCAAGTTTGTTATGAAATAATCGTGCAATTCTTACTTAGACATATCATCGAACAACTTGTAAGCGTACTTTCAATGCAAAAATAGAAAAATCCAACTTTGTTCAATTCACCCCAAATCACAAGTTCAAACAAGTATATGTTCATGAAACTCGATCATTGTTGGTAAATTAAAAACCCTTCAAAGTAAAGGTTGAAACTCTACCGAAATAAATTAAAAGGGATGGAAGTTTTATAATAGGTTCGGGTTATTACCCGTGATTCATTGTACCCGACTTATAAAATAACCGGAACTGAGATATTGATTTGTGTATTATTTCTTGTATTTATCTAAGGGATATTCGGTTCTCGGTCGGGTTTTCCTCGGTTCGGGTCGGGTTGTGTAATATGCTCACCCCTACCGCCCCCATGCTTTCCCAACACACCTGCTACTCCCTCGACCCAACCCCCACTTGTATAAAACACGACACCAATGGACCCATTTTCATTTGGTGATTTTAGTCAATCTCAAAACCCTTGGCAAATGCAATACCAAAAATACCACCATGCTATGCAAATGCAATCGCAAGGCGTACAAATGTCACCATTACAATCATTCACTCAAACCGCACCCGAGCACGATTTCGTTTCTTTAGCCGCGGATGATGATGTTATACCCGAAACGCAACCACAAACCACAAACACTAAAAAGGGGAAACGAGCTCTAAGAGATCAAGAAAAAGTAAGCGGTAGGGCGGAAAGAATTCCTTGGACCCAGACGAGTTTGAAGCGCTTGCACGAGCTTGAATTAAAGCTTCTAGCGATCTGATTTTAGGTATATTGTTTTAAATTTTATTTATAAATTAAAAATTAGAATTAGTATTCGTATTTGATTTCTAAAGAATTATTATATTTTTAAATTTTAATTTGTACAAAACAACCAAAAACGTGATGGCTTTTACAACCAAGTTTGTAAAGAATTTTTCAAGTTGATGCAACATGAGCCATATCGATTAGTCCATTCCATTAGTTCAAAATTTAGAGAGATGAACCACAAAATTGGTTTGTTTGGGTGTATTTTTCAACATGCATTGAACAATCGTAATAGTGGTGAAGATGGTGCAACTATTTTGACGTTGGTGGTTGAGAGATACACCAGAAACACGGGTTGTGGAATTACATGAGGTCGTATGAAATATTCAGAAAATGTGAGAAGTGGAAGGTGGCGCCTAATGAGGTTACTGAAACGAAAAGATCGAAAACAAGGGCGTCAGGGAGTTTTCGTGCGGGTGGTTCGGATGCACGTTGTGCTATCAATATAAACGATGACCTCGAGTTCGAAGACGAAGCTCCAGGTCCTAAACCAGAGCAACCAATTGGAGGGGCTCGTGCTAAAATAGCGGCCGCTCAGAAGGCTTCGGGTTCAAAGGGAACGAGCTCGAGTGATGCGTTTAAACTTGATACAATTCGACAAAAATTCAACCATTTTATGGGAGTGCAAGAGGATAGGTACAAAATGAAAGAGAGGTAAAAGGAAGAAGCGGCGGCGAGGGAAAGATAGAGACTTGAGTTTGATAGGAGGCGACTCGAATTTTATATACAAAACTAAGAAGCTGAAGAATCGACTTATGAGAATTGACATCGATCGTACTCGATGTCACACCCTGACTTTTGCGGAAGCGTGATTATGGTGTGACTTTCTTAATATCATTGCATTCAATCATAACATCAACTATATGATAAAACCATAGGATTGTCATCCATTAAATAAGTTTAAAAACATAACACATCGTTTTAAAACGTAGACAACATATTCAAATTTTACAAATCGTGCAAAATGCTTTTGAGTTCATTAAAGACTCGTCAAAAGCTATTGAATAATACCAAGGTTTGGAAAACATGTCTCGTCCAGGAATAAGACACACCGTCCAAACTCAAAGACCATGGATGACATCTTTATTGTTAACGCAGCATAAAAACTTCCAACGCCCGCCAGATCCATCTAAAATTTCCTGAAATACATGTAGTTTGAAAAACATCAACAAAAGTTGAGTGAGTTCATGTGTTCGTTTGTGTGTATGTATAAACCTTTAAAAAAATGTTGTAAGTATGTGTGTAAGTCCCTGGTATGTAGCAATAAGGAAAAAAGAGATCACCAATGGGTTGCAAAGCCATTGATATGTGTGAAGTGATGCAGGAAGACTCAAACCTAGCAGATTTGTGCGTCGGGCACATAGTCACCTCATGGTCCACTCGGCGGACTCAGGAGTGGGGCTCGCTACACCCGAATAGATCTATCACTCATGTCCCTCGATCCTACAACGAGGATTAATGGCCTTAAGTTCTACCTACCCACTCACATGATCTAAGTAGTGTAAACCCTCCTTAAGCTAATCATACCATGTAAATAAATGTTTGTAATAATTGTCGCATGTATTTCACCATCGAAGTATAAAACTGAAAACAGTAAAGAGAAAAGGGGGACATAAACTCACAGTATTGAATCTTCGGTACTTGTAACTCAAATCTACTTAGGGTTAGCCATCGGTTTCCATTTATTTAGATTCTCGGTTTTGGGTCGGACCTCGGGCCAAGATCAAGGAAAGCCGTACAAAAGAAAACCGACCATATCATATTATGTTTCACATTTTATTATCTGTAATGCTTATCCTAAGCGAAGTTAGAATCGACTTTTTCTAGAGATTAGTTCCAAATAAATTAAATGGACCAACACAAACCAATTAAATTGAAAAATATTTAACCACCATTATGATTTATATTCAACAATATGGCAGCAACTTCATGTTGGGATTGAACCCTAACAAAGGAACAGATAATGTAAAGCCAAAACCGGATCTCATCAGTGGACCATCAATAAGCAGCAGTTTACCCTATGCTCTCTCCTTGACAGTGGTTTTCTAACAGCTGATGAATCTTAAGTGCTGCTCAACTACAACAACTGATGAACCAAACACTGATGATACCTTAAAGACTGCTGAAGACAAACACTAATGCTCTATCTACTGCTGTTTCCTAAGTACTGCTGAAGACTCAAGCACTGCTCTCTCAAAGACTGATCACCTTTGAAGAATGCACTGAAGATTCAACATCTGTGCTCAGGCTACAACAGTGGAACGTGAAGCAGTAGTTTTCCTTAGCTTTACATTTTATTACTTATCAGATATTACATGTCAGTAGTTTGTATAGAACAATGTTTATAGTTTGTTAGATCGTTAGATGCCACTATCATGGTGACGTCAGCTGAAGTTCATCAGTAGTTTGGTTTGCCTATAAATATGACAGTATTCTGTACTGTTATATTTGATCGTTTTGAGTGAGTTCTTCTCCTCAATTCATCCTTTCATCTTGTGCAACCAACTCTGGTGTATCAGGCTGAGGGGGAGTTTAGATTGTAAGCTTGCTGTAATCATTTGCTTTCTATTGTAATCTTTTGACTCAATGAAATAGCAATTGTTTATCAATCTATACTTTCCTTTGATTATGTTTACAAGGGTTGCTACTCATTTCCGCTGCATTTATTCGTTTTATGCAAACAAACACAGTCATAATGGCCCCAGATCCCAACAATTGGTATCAGAGCCTGGACAGTCAAATTCGATCTAACAATCAATTTGACATAACAGTTCAGCTCAAAAGTTATTGATACTAAAGGATTGGTTGTATTCAGTTGAAAAACAGAGTAACGAGTGAATCATGGTCAAAATTGTTATTCAAAAAACTATGTAAATCAACCAAGATGTCATATGACACACAAATCTCACACAACAAGTGTTTTCATGCATATGTCACTCATAGTTTTCAGATCCGTAAAATATCTGATAAATTATGGGATCGTTCAATGTTCTCAAAATTGATTTCAATTGTTGTTTTGATATTTGTGATGTTTTCAATAAACACTAAAGTATGTACCTCAGTTCAGCAGAACTTGTGCTCATCCAAAACACTAGAATACTGCTGACATAGAAAAGAGGGAAATAAAACTTTAGGCAAAATCTCTCATGTGCTCAAAGGCAAGTTGAGTACCTTCAAAAGGACCAAATCAACTTTGTCCAAAACACATTGAGAAAATAAGGTGTTAAAACTGTCCTAATCATAGGTAAATGTGAGATCTGTAATAAAACATGATCAAATATGGTCAGATCTCTCAAAACATTGCTTCAAAGTGATTATGGACAAAGTATGTTCAAAATATAATCTCCTAGTGAGTATTTCTGAACATATGAATAAAAAGGGTAAAAAGGGAAAAGGAAAAGGGAACAAATCTCAAAGAGTAGCTATCTCAAAAACTTTTGAAATCAAAAGCAAAAAGAGTATAAGCATAAAACACTCTTGAGGATCTAGTTAGGTCATCAGTGGTCATTTTGCAACTGTGTGCATTCATCAATACAGGAATTGTTCTGGTAACAATAGCATCTTCAGTGATGGTGCTTAAAAGGAATTTACAATCAATTGACAAGAAATTGACCCAAACAATGGTCAAAATAACTTGAGAATAATATGATCATGAATTTACTGGAAAATTGTCGGATCCTTTTGATTATTTTCAAAACTTCGTTTGATTTTTGTTAAGGTGTTTTCCTCTAAAATAAAAACCAGATGTTTTTTTAAGAAAATATATTATGATCTTTTACTCATTTTTTATAGTAAAAGTTCATCTCTGGTATGGATGTAATTACCTTATTTTTGTGTGTAATTACTATCCCTAAAACTGATCAAAAGGAAATGACACACATATCAAGGTCATGTTAAGCTCAAGTTTGGTTTTTTACAGATCAAAAATTGATTTCAAATTGACTTAGACTACTGAGATACTCATGTTCTAGTTCCAGTAATTAGACACAAAATGAGCAGCTCTAGTAGAAATGTTTTCATCATCTGGGATGCTAAACCATTGTCTAAAATAATAGACATTTGGCAAATTCTTGAACAAAATTCCATGAAGATAACTGCTGACAATTTAATTTTGATAATTTACATCTAAAATGTATTTTGTTAAGAATAACATCTCAAATGCTCAACAGATGTTAGATAAGATACTGTGCCTTCACAAAGCAAAATCAAGTTCTACATCTGAACAAGCAGATGCTAACATTGTTTGTCAAAAGTTGAAATACTGCTGCACTATCAGTTGTTGAACCAATTTTATCTTCTACCACTGTTGTTTCTAAAAGTGCTGTTGTGCCTTAACATCTGCTCACTAAAGTCTGACCACTGCTAAAGTGTCAACCTCTGTTCTCCAAAACACTAATGTTTAAAATCTTTGTTCCATCCACTGTTACATCCACTATTTCATTTTATTACCGTTGTAACTACTGATACTTAATCCATCAGTAGTTGTCAAAACAACTGTCCTCCATTATTTACCATTCCATCAGATGTTTGACACGTGGTCAGTTTTTTAGCCTTCAGATCAAAATAACCGCTGCCACATCAGCAATCACTTTTTCCCTAAATAAAACCCTGATTAAATCCAAACAGGGTTTTACTGTCGAATTGAATTCCAAAAGTTCTCTTCTCATAGCAATTTCCCTCTCATAACTCCAAAAACTTCTTCGATCTTCTTCATCCAAAATGACGAAACCAAAATCGAAATCAAAATCAAAACCATCATCTTCCTCCACAATAGCAGATGCCACTCAAATGGCCGCTGAAACACCGGAGATTCGCTACAAAGCTCCACACAACTATGTAGGTATACTCACAAAACCTACCGATAACCACACTTTCGACTCCATCCTTGACATCCTTTCTGCATCAAAGTACAAAACTTTGATAACAGCAGACGCTCCTATTTACCTTGATACCCAGAGAGAGTTCTGGAAAAATGCCACCCTTGAAAAACAAGGAGATATCATCGCCGCCATCCACTCCTCGATACAAGGTAAGAAGGTAAACATCTCACCAAAATCCATCTCTGAAACCTTTAAACTCGATGATTTAAATGGAAAAACCTCATTTACAAAAGACGAGTTGGTAAAGGATTTCATGAACAGGGGCTATGCAGAACAACCAAATAGGGATACCCTACAATAGGGTTACTTCCCTTCTGCACCTAGATTTTTATTCCACACACTGCTCATGTGTGTCTCTAATAAAACAACGTCTTTTAATGAGATACCAATGAAAATCCAATGCCTGGGGTATGCAATTTTAAATGACAAAAACTATAACTACTCCCAGGAAATATTTGATGATTTGGTAAAGAACGTTGATAATAAAGCATTTCTGCTCTTTCCAAGATTTCTAAGCTACTATTTTGAACAAAAGTTTGTTGAGAAAGATGCAGAATTGCCCAAACAAGGTGTCTCATTCAAAATAATCTTTTTAACAATTGAAACATTTTCAAGAATGATGGCACCAATAAAATTAAAAACAAAGGAGGCTGAGCAGGTTTTAGAAACTGCTACTGATCCTCAAGCAACCACTGCTGAGCCCACTGCTCCAGGTGATCAAAGTAGCACACCCACTGCTTTGAAACCAACACCTGCCACCAAAAAGACCAAAAGAAAAACATCCAGAAAACCCACTAAACCCACACCAAAGGCAACTCTGGAAGATGAGATCCCAGAGTCAATGTCAGTGACAACACAAAAGTCACAAGAAACCACTGTTGCTACTTCCTCACAGCAGATGGAAGAAAGATCTCAACCCCAGCCTAAAACTACTCCTGCATCCTTACAAAAGGATCAGGTTGTAAGCATAGGGACACCAAATTATGAAGCTCTGTATCCACTCGGATCCATTTTCCACAGTCCTGATCCCAAGGACATGTCTCTTTCAACACCCATACCCTCACCAATCATATTACCACAATCAATAATACCCCTGTTGCATGCAGTTGATATGGCACAGACACAAACCAGTTCCTCACTATCACCTATTACTGAGAGCATACCTCCACAAGTGACTGGGTCTGATGCTCATGCCTCTGCTAACCCAGCAACAGCTGAGGAGGTTACACCCCCTGAGTTACAAGTAACTCTCGGTGGTAGTTCAAGTGGAGCAGTAACTACAACTGATGGATCAACAGATCTTCAGTTGGACAGTTGTTACATAACTAAGACTCCCTTGAAGGCAATTTCTTCCATGGCAACATCGGTAACCACCAGTGAGTTATCTTTAACTGCTGGTAACATCAAAGGATTATCGAGTGCTGAAGAAAGAAGTCCCCAGTACCAAGAAAAAGGGGCATCAATGGATGACTTTTGGGCCACAGCTCCTAAGTCACACATTGATACAACCACTGCTGGTGGGGATTCAGATGATCCTGTTAATTCAGGTGATGATTCAAAATACAATGAATTGACGACCAGAGTTGAAAATCTAGAATCTTCTGTTGCCGAAATAAAAGATATGGTGCAGCAGCTGTTAGAAGCTCAAAAAGCCCAATCAACTGTTCCTCCTGCTCAAGCACCTGCTCCACAAGCATTTGCTGCAAATGAGCTTTGGAATATCTTCCAGCCCATGCTTGAACAACAGCAACAAATGGCTGCTAAAAAGCATGCCAATCAAGTACAAATGCTGACCAACATGGTGGAATCTCGGTTCAAAGACACTCAAGCAGACATCAAAGCTATAAAGGCTAGCATACAACAGAATTCTCAAAGTGAGAAAGGTCCATCTACCATTTTCTTCATGGATACACCCCTGGCAGATAATGCCAAAAAGGGGGAGAAAACCAAGCTGAAAAAGAAAGGTATAGAAGATGGGATATACATTGAACCAGAAAAACCCAAAACTTCAACAGCTAATACAACAGTAGTTACAAAAACTGCTGTCAGTAGCCAAACAGCTGCCCTCTCATCAACACACACACCTCCAACTCTCACTACCTCAACACAAATCACCACAACTACTGTTCCACCACCACCACCTATGTCCACAGCACAAAAACCTTCATCAAAACCAATAACCACCAAACCATCATCATCTAAAATCATACCACCACTGCTTCCTGCCATAAAGCAGAAGACAGCAGATGTTACAACATCTGCTGTAATGACAACAGTGATTGAAACACCAGTTGTTTCAACCACTGTTAGTCAATCACAATCACAAACCACTGCCATCAAATCTCAAACCACTGATCCACCCAAAACATCATCAGCCTCTCCTACACTAAAAAGGAGAAGGGTTTTCATTCCCGATGATGATTCACCACCACCGTCACCACCATCCCCTGCTGAAAAAAGCAGAAGACATATGCTGACATATCAGCAGTTGTAATGACAACAGTGGATGAAACACCAGTTGTTTCAACCACTGTTGGTCAAAAATCCACCATTGATCTTATCACTCCAACACCAAAACCTACAAAGCTTCTCAAAAGAAAAAGAGAAACAACACAGGCTACTGATGAAAAGTATGATCCTGTTGCGGCTAAGTATCCATTGGAATTAGAAGCTGTGAAAAATGAGATGAAGCAGTTTTACACCATAGATAATCTTACAAAAAGGAAATTTCCTTCCCTCATAGGCTTCATAATTCCAGAAAACATGAATGAATATCTTGAAACAAAAGCAAGACAAGCAAGGATAAGAGCCAAAGTTGAATGCAAGGATCAAGGTGATGAAGCCATTCTGGAAAGAAGGGAATTCCTGCTCAACAAGGTCAAACAAATAGCAGAATATACAAGTGAATTGAACAAAGAGGTGTCAAGCTTATTTCCTGAAGCAGAACAACGAAATGAATTAAGAAAGGAATATCTTGCATACATAATGAAAGAAAAGTTCTATTCTGCTGAAGAAACAGAGTTCAAAGACTGGCCACTCATTGCATTGAAGCTTGAAGCCGACAGAATTGAAAAGATTAAACTTGATCCACGGTAGAAAAAGACAGCCCCAAATTGGAATAAATACAACAAATTCATAGCTGATCTTATTTCCGAGCATAAAAGAAAGAAGCAGGAGTTGGTGGATGGAAAGGTGGATACTGTGGAGGCCATAGCAAAATGGTCAAAGCAGCAAATTGAAGAAGCTTATGAAAGGCTTGAGAAGCAGAGGTTGAAAGCCTCTAACCCTCCCAAAAAGTCTGACTACAAAAAGCTGCAGGAACAAGTCAAAATTTTCGAAACACAGATCAGCACAGCAGAAGATTTTGTAACAAAATTGAGAAAAGAAAAGAAAGAAATGCTATCTGCTGGAGTAGAAAAGAACAAAGAAGCTGAACAGATAGAAGAAGCTATGAAGAAAATAGCTTCAGATAAAGAAAGATTGGCAAAACTACAAGCCCTTGCCAAAAAGGTCAAAGTAGTAAGCCAAAAGTCATCAGCAGGTGTCACAAACAGTGAGCTGATCGACAAAGAAGTTGAAGCAGACATGGCTGCAGCCAATAAGATTCTTGAACAAGCATTCATACGAGTGTCTGAAGCCCATGATACTGCTCTGCACCTCTTTTCCAGGCCAATCATTTCAAGTTCATCAGTAAATAAACCTCTCCCAAGAAACCCATTTGGTTTTAAAATACTAAAGTGGCTCTCTGATCAAAAGACCCATGTATTGACTCTGATCAGAACCAATGGAGAAGTGAGACATATATCAAGGAATCAAGCACTAGGCCTAAGTGTTGAAGATCTACAAGATCTCCTTGAGCTCTCACTATGCAGGGATGAGGATGATACAAGTTCCAAAGAATTTGAAGAAGAATTTAAAAGAAGAGCAAAGGAACTTCTGATGAAGAATAAAGGTCCTGAATAAGGAAGGGTTTTGGCATTATCTGTTCCAGGGGGAGATTGTTGGGATTGAACCCTAACAGAGGAACAGATAATGTAAAGCCAAAACCGGATCTCATCAGTGGACCATCAATAAGCAGCAGTTTACCCTATGCTCTCTCCTTGACAGTGGTTTTCTAACAGCTGATGAATCTTAAGTGCTGCTCAACTACAACAACTGATGAACCAAACACTGATGATACCTTAAAGACTACTGAAGACAAACACTGATGCTCTATCTACTGCTGTTTCCTAAGTACTGTTGAAGACTCAAGCACTGCTCTCTCAAAGACTGATCACCTTTGAAGAATGCACTGAAGATTCAACATCTGTGCTCAGGCTACAACAGTGGAACGTGAAGCAGTAGTTTTCCTTAGCTTTACATTTTATTACTTATCAGATATTACATGTCAGTAGTTTGTATAGAACAGTGTTTATAGTTTGTTAGATCGTTAGATGTCACTATCATGGTGAAGTCAGCTGAAGTTCATCAGTAGTTTGGTTTGCCTATAAATATGACAGTATTCTGTACTGTTATATTTGATCGTTTTGAGTGAGTTCTTCTCCTCAATTCATCCTTTCATCTTGTGCAACCAACTCTGGTGTATCAGGCTGAGGGGGAGTTTAGATTGTAAGCTTGCTGTAATCATTTGCTTTCTATTGTAATCTTTTGACTCAATGAAATAGCAATTGTTTATCAATCTATACTTTCCTTTGATTATGTTTACAAGGTTTGCTACTCATTTCCGCTGCATTTATTCGTTTTATGCAAACAAACACAGTCATAATGGCCCCAGATCCCAACACTTCAACTCAATTTGTAACATCAAGAAGAATGGGAATAACAGTTTACCATATATTTTGATTGCTTGACGCCTTAATTAGCAAGTTTGTTATGAAATAATCATGCAATTCTTACTTAGACATATCATCGAACAACTTGTAAGCGTACTTTCAATGCAAAAATAGAAAAATCCAACTTTGTTCAATTCACCCCAAATCACAAGTTCAAACAAGTATATGTTCATGAAACTCGATCATTGTTGGTAAATTAAAAACCCTTCAAAGTAAAGGTTGAAACTCTACCGAAATAAATTAAAAGGGATGGAAGTTTTATAATAGGTTCGGGTTATTACCCATGATTCATTGTACCCGACTTATAAAATAACCGGAACTGAGATATTGATTTGTGTATTATTTCTTGTATTTATCTAAGGGATATTCGGTTCTCGGTCGGGTTTTCCTCGGTTCGGGTCGGGTTTTGTAATATGCTCACCCCTACCGCCCCCATGCTTTCCCAACACACCTGCTACTCCCTCGACCCAACCCCCACTTGTATAAAACACGACACCAATGGACCCATTTTCATTTGGTGATTTTAGTCAATCTCAAAACCCTTGGCAAATGCAATACCAAAAATACCACCATGCTATGCAAATGCAATCGCAAGGCGTACAAATGTCACCATTACAATCATTCACTCAAACCACACCCGAGCACGATTTCGTTTCTTTAGCCGCGGATGATGATGTTATACCCGAAACGCAACCACAAACCACAAACACTAAAAAGGGGAAACGAGCTCTAAGAGATCAAGAAAAAGTAAGCGGTAGGGCGGAAAGAATTCCTTGGACCCAGACGAGTTTGAAGCGCTTGCACGAGCTTGAGTTAAAGCTTCTAGCGATCTGATTTTAGGTATATTGTTTTAAATTTTATTTATAAATTAAAAATTATAATTAGTATTCGTATTTGATTTCTAAAGAATTATTATATTTTTAAATTTTAATTTGTACAAGACAACCAAAAACGTGATGGCTTTTACAACCAAGTTTGTAAAGAATTTTTCAAGTTGATGCAACATGAGCCATATCGATTAGTCCATTCCATTAGTTCAAAATTTAGAGAGATGAACCACAAAATTGGTTTGTTTGGGTGTATTTTTCAACATGCATTGAACAATCGTAATAGTGGTGAAGATGGTGCAACTATTTTGACGTTGGTGGTTGAGAGATACACCAGAAACACGGGTTGTGGAATTACATGAGGTCGTATGAAATATTCAGAAAATGTGAGAAGTGGAAGGTGGCGCCTAATGAGGTTACTGAAGCCAAAAGATCGAAAACAAGGGCGTCAGGGAGTTGTCGTGCGGGTGGTTCGGATGCACGTTGTGCTATCAATATAAACGATGACCTCGAGTTCGAAGACGAAGCTCCAGGTCCTAAACCAGAGCAACCAATTGGAGGGGCTCGTGCTAAAATAGCGGCCGCTAAGAAGGCTTCGGGTTCAAAGGGAACGAGCTCAAGTGATGCGTTTAAACTTGATACAATTCTACAAAAATTCAACCATTTTATGGGAGTGCAAGAGGATAGGTACAAAATGAAAGAGAGGTAAAAGGAAGAAGCGGCGGCGAGGGAAAGATAGAGACTTGAGTTTGATAGGAGGCGACTCGAATTTTATATACAAAACTAAGAAGCTGAAGAATCGACTTATGAGAATTGACATCGATCGTACTCGATGTCACACCCTGACTTTTGCGGAAGCGTGATTATGGTGTGACTTTCTTAATATCATTGCATTCAATCATAACATCAACTATATGATAAAACCATAGGATTGTCATCCATTAAATAAGTTTAAAAACATAACACATCGTTTTAAAACGTAGACTACATATTCAAATTTTACAAATCGTGCAAAATGCTTTTGAGTTCATTAAAGACTCGTCAAAAGCTATTGAATAATACCAAGGTTTGGAAAACATGTCTCGTCCAGGAATAAGACACACCGTCCAAACTCAAAGACCATGGATGACATCTTTATTGTTAACGCAGCATAAAAACTTCCAACGCCTGCCAGATCCATCTAAAATTTCCTGAAATACATGTAGTTTGAAAAACATCAACAAAAGTTGAGCGAGTTCATGTGTTCGTTTGTGTGTATGTATAAACCTTTAAAAAAATGTTGTAAGTATGTGTGTAAGTCCCTGGTATGTAGCAATAAGGAAAAAGAGATCACCAATGGGTTGCAAAGCCATTGATATGTGTGAAGTGATGCAGGAAGACTCAAACCTAGCAGATTTGTGCGTCGGGCACATAGTCACCTCATGGTCCACTCGGCGGACTCAGGAGTGGGGCTCGCTACACCCGAATAGATCTATCACTCATGTCCCTCGATCCTACAACGAGGATTAATGGCCTTAAGTTCTACCTACCCACTCACATGATCTAAGTAGTGTAAACCCTCCTTAAGCTAATCATACCATGTAAATAAATGTTTGTAATAATTGTCGCATGTATTTCACCATCGAAGTATAAAACTGAAAACAGTAAAGAGAAAAGGGGGACATGAACTCACAGTATTGCATCTTCGGTACTTGTAACTCAAATCTCCTCAGCAAACACGACTACCTACAATGTTCTAACGTCTATTAGACGAACGGGTCGTGCCTTGCTTCTGTATTAATATCTTTTGAGTTACGTTTCTTATGTTCCCAATATTATTCCAAGTTATAGTTATTTGTTAAAATAAATTATTTTAACCTTAAATCATATTTCGTTTTGGAATAACTGATTAAACAATATTTTCTGTTAATGCTTCTCAAGTGTGTATTTCCTTCCCAAGGATGGGGTATCTTATACATGTGTTTTTCGTATTTGTATTTGTATATCTTGCCAAGTAACGGTGTCGTATTTCGGTGTATTATTCCAAATAAAAATATGTTAATATATTCCCAATATATTTCCAAAACCATGTATTACGTTTTCTTGTTCGGTTTCTCAATATTACGTGTGTAACTTAAATATTTTATTCCTTGTAATTTTTTGTATTATTTTGGAGTTGTAATTTCCATAGTATTTTGTATGTTATATTATTTTACCCTAAGATAATATAACTAGTTCACAGAATAAACAAACAATCACACAAGCGTTTTAGTATAAAATATATATTCTAAATATGTATATTTATCAAATTTTATTTACGAAAATCAACCTCCGGCACTTAGTATTTTTGTAATAAAAATCATGGCGAAGTTTATTTCGAAAACCAAGTTAAAAAGACATTTGTAAACACTTGTTAGAAAAATATTTCTAAGTGTTGAAATTTTAGAAAAATTTCGCCAGAGTTTCCTTTGTAAATGGAGGCGTCCATGCTTACTAGCATATCATTTTCTTTTGTGAAATCATCCAAACAGTTAACAATCAACAATATACAATTTTTGATCACCAACCTTGGCAAAAATAAACATGAACCATAAACTTATGAACTTGAAAGTTTGTAAAAATAAGTAGTAACTTACTAGCATAATTAGTAAGTCTTGTTACCTTTAAAAATGTGATTAGTTTCTCAAAAGCTTTATTTTTAAAGGATTTAAAGATATACAACTTCTAGTCATGATTTCCAAAAATATTTCTTTGTAAAATTTTCTTGTTACACAAGTGTTTATACACTTGTTTACTTACTAAAAATGTGTTTAGTTCATACAAGATCCAAGTTTTAACAAAACTAATATTTTTCACTTGATTCTTTCGAAAAACCACTCATAGATCTTTAGATCTACAAGTTTATAACCTTATTTTCTAAGAAATCACTTATTTGTTCAAGTTCAAAGTTCATGTGTGGATGATTCCATCATCCACAACATCTTTAACCTTCACACCTTGCTAGTTCGTGTCTCTAAACATGATCTAGCAAGTCCATGTGATGGATCATCTCATTTTTACTAACAAACAACATATATTAAGCATAACAACACAAGATCAACATGATTTCAACATCATTTAACACTACTTCATCTCTTTATCCACTCTTTATCCTTTATGTTTCAAGACTTATTTAAGTTCTTAGAGTTTCTTAAGTTTTTATCATTCTTTCGACTATTAACCACCAAAAATAAGAACAAGATGAAGATTTAAAGCACTTACTACTAGCACAAGGCTAGGGGAGTTTCAAAGCGTAAAAGTGGTGGATAAAAGAAAACTAGAGCGGTCCTTGAGCTTCCGAGTGCACCAAGCTTACTTGTTGGACCTCTTGCACCTTTGGATGAGTGTAGATTTCTTGAACAAGACTTAATGGTGGTGATATGGTGGTGTGATGGTGGCGGCCGAAAGCAAGGAAGGAGGAAGGGAAAGGAGTTTGTTTGCTAAGTGTGTTGGATGAGAGATGCTTATGACCCTTAGTGTTTATTTATAATCCAACTCATGTTTAACCACCAAGTATTATGCTCCTTTAACCAACAACATTGGAATAAAATATTGAAAAGAATGGTGGGTGTGTCCCACCATCCTACAACCGTCAAAAGGGGGGGGGGGCTATAGGGTTGGGATGCAATTGATCTAGTTACTTATTTAGTTAAGTTTCAAGTGTTAAGTTAGTGTATTATTGTGTGTTATATAATATAAGGTGTGTTACGGTGTTCGGGGACCCTAACTAGCTCAGAAAATTAAAAACAATGTGTTTGACAATATTTTTATGTTCCGGGTAAAGTCCGGTTGTTTGGTTGGGTGTTGATCCGTTAAAGTGCTAAATTAGTCTTTAAAGTGTCTTTTATATTATTTTTAGTGACACATTAAATTCCCAACACTTTGGAAAATATCTAGGACTATTTTGCCAAGTTTTTGCACTTTACTAGCATTGTTAAATGCTGAATTTTGTTATTTAGTGCAGAATTCTGCACTTAAAATATGTTTTTCGCACTTCCGGGCACTATAACTATCGCCTAGTGACGCAGTTTTATGGTCCTCACCTCCCTACACTCCCTACTAGTGTAGTATTCTAACTCTGGCTCATACTGGCCTCAAAAATATTGTCTGTCTAGGTGCTGGCATTGTCAGCATGTTTCTGGGTTATCCGCTCACTGTGCTAACGGTGCTTTGTGCATCAAGTTTGTCACTAACGTCCGTGTGAAAAAAATGGAGTGACAGTATAAAATGTGATGCATATGTATGTATGTAACAGAAATCAGAAAGTAGTTAAATCCACAGTTGTAATTAAGCACAGTCATTAAGCATAAATCAATATAAATTAAACGTACGGATGCATGCAAATTTGCCAGTTGTCACACTCGAAAGAGACCATGGGGTGCTCTCAAGGATGAAAGACAAAATCACGAAGAAATGTCTAGGAGAAAGTGGAAGTTGGCTTTAATTTATTTTATTTTAAAGTAATGTTTTTTTTAGTTATGTCTTTTTTCTAGGATATGTAATTTTAATTTTAATTAATGAATTTTTTTTTATATTTTTAAGAAATTGGATAATAAAAAATAAAAATAAAAAAGAAGGGGGGATGGGAAAGAAGAGGGAACCGCACTCCATGTTTGGGAAAAGATGATTTTTTTGTAAAGGGAGGATGATGTGGCACTGAGGTAGACATGGGGAAGTGGAACCACACCCCATAGTTTAATAATCTACATGATTTTATAGTAGAGAGCAACCGTGGGAAAGGATTTGAGTGTGCTTTCGAACTAGATTTGATCGGATTTTGTAGGTTTTAAGGAAGCATGTCGGGGTATGGCCAATGATGGTTAATTATTGATTAGTTTCACGTGATGGCCAAAACGGCCTGTATGAAGGCGTAACCGACATAGGGGTTTTAAGGGTTTCACGTGACAAATCAAGAAAGTAACGACTTTATGGTTGTCTAATATTCGTTTAAAATTAAATTTATTTATTCATTAAAGCTCATTTATTTAGAACATGCCAAAAAATTAAAAATAAGAGTAAACTGCAATTTTACCCCTGTGGTTTGGGGTGATTGGCACCCTTACCCCCCTAACGAAATAATTGCAATTTTACCCCCCAACGTTTGCTGTTATGTCGCAACCTTACCCCCGGCCTCAAATTTGTTGACTATAACTTGAAATGACTATAATGCCCTTTCATATTACCCCCCTGTGTTTTGTGCACTCTGTGATATTACCCCCTGCCACCACTGCCACCGCCATTCACCACCACAACCACCACTGCCACCTCCAGCCACCACCCTCAACCATTTTTCAGTGTTTTGTCACTAATTAAGCTATCTTGCACATGTTTATCATAATAAATTAAGCAATCTTAACATCCCCCGTAGCAACTACCATCAACACCGGTCATCTTCTCCGACCACTCATCTCCGGTGTTGATGGTGGAGCACGGCGTCCAATGGCCACCATTAATGCAAGCAATCGCACACCACCATCCACCGTTAACCCTCAGCAGTTCGATCACCTTCAACTCTGTCATCACCATACCACCCTCATTGTGAGCCATCTTCTAATCATCACTGTACCATCCATCTTCTCCGATCAGTTTCCCCATACCTGATCATCTTTTTCAAAAATAGCATTAGATCTGCAAAAAAAAAACTCTTGTTAACCAGAGCAAGAACATCCCCTGTTATCTCAATAATTAACAATGTCGCACCCCCAAAATCCACCTGCGGAGTACCACCGCTTGGAGGCGTGACTGACCAGGATCCAGCCACCAATCATATTGAACAAGCATATAAGTAGTTATAAAGTCTAACCAATACAATTGGTGTTCAAACAAAACATAGTTTAAGTTGCAAGCGAAAGCATAAGATTTAAAACCAAAACATAAATTCAATTGTTTCCAAGTTTAACATGGCACGCAGTTGTCCATGTCCCACAACGACTCTCCTCCATGCAAGCCCCAGCTAAGTACCTATGATCCTGCAAAGCATGTAGTAACTAGTCAACAACAAGTTGAGTGAGTTCACAGTTGGGTGTTCGTTTTAGTTTGTTTCGAAAACAGTTTCCTTTATCTGGCATCCTGCCGTGGAGGTTACCCCATAGTTGAAAACGTGATTTGTTTATTCCCGGTTACTCTGGCAATCCAGCCGTGGGGGCTACCCCATGATAGTTATCTGGCATTTCGGCCATGGGGGCTACCCCATGTATACACTAGACTCGTTACCATATCGACTGCTGACTGTAGTCATGTTTATGTGCCCTGAAACTGTCAATGTCTATCATCATTGACGTGCCCCAGATCCATTAGTTCACGCCCGTCCTCTGCGGCACGGTGTGAGGTTTGTCAGACTTAAATAGCGCTATCTAACTAATGACCCGCTCGCCATTGGCCCGGCGATTAAGTCGATATAAAAGGAGGGACTTCGTGATAGAGTTTTGGTCTAGTACGAGTTATCTGTCCGTGAGGACGAGGCATTACATTCCTGCACCATTGCTGTCCTACCCAAGGAGGACGAGGAATCTACGTTCCTTAACCCCATTCCCAACCCAGGGAATCCCATGCTTTGTAGAGGGTGTGAACTCACCTTGGTTTGCTCGGCAGATACACAGAAAAGTCAATCAAGTTGTAAGTGGTCAACTACGTCCTAACATAGATACCATTCAAGTCAGGTTCATATCCAAGTAGTGCACGTATGTTCTACACGTATACTAGCAAGTTGCATACAGGTATTATTCATGGCATACACGTATAAACATAGCGGTTTACAATAATACCTACGAGTTGAACAGTAGTACGTATACAAGTAAGCAAAGCCCAAAAGTCCGGCCCAATCCTAAGCCCGTAGCAATGCAAGTCCAAACAGTGCATGACATACACAATTAACAATACACAGAAAGCCCATACTTTCGGCCCACTAACCTAGGCCCGTAACAGCGTGAAAGTCCAAATAGCGTACACATGTGCGTAGTCTCGAGTCGAGACTGTGCGGTCCCTAGTCGAGACTGTGCGGTCTCGAGTTGTAGCTTACAAGTTCTCGAGTTGCAATCTGAGGAGGTCTCGGGTCATGCATGTATTGGTTTCGAGTCGAAATTGGACTCGTAAGCATAGTCTCGAGTCATGATGTTTGTGTGCTGATGAAGCATGGTCTCGAGTCGAGACTAGAGGTTCTCGACTCGCAACCTTGTGTCGAAATCGTGCTCTCGAGTTGACGTATGGTGGTCTCGAGTCGAGACCGAAGGTCTCGGCTGGACATCTGCTGATTTTCTAACATATGTACTAAACCAATAGAATTACAATTTCATGAGACAATGTACTATCCAATGGTATTTCATAAACATGTTTCCTTGTCTACTACTAACCAAAAACGGATCAAACATAGCGATTTCAAATATCCACAACACATTCATATCATATTCAACAAGTTCTTCATATATTCATCATGTTCATCAAATATTCATAACACAAACAACCCTTATTCGAACACATTTTGCATTTTTCGGACAAGAGTTATAATACCTAAACTAGATATCACGCTCATATTGCAAACAAAACATCTATTCTAAAACCCTCATGAATCGGATGATCATTATCATTCTTTTATCACACAAGATCTATACTTTTACTAAAGAAGTCATGTTCATCATCAATGTTGTAACTAAGCATGTATTGTCTAACCATCAAGAACTCATTAAACACCTTTGTCATATTCAAACAATGGTCATGGTGCATATTATCACATGATCAATACCGTAATCATGTATGAAACTTAACAAGCAAATATATTATCATATGACTTCATCATACATAACTATCAACCGAAACATATCATCTTCAACCGAAATATCACACATAACATAAGTCACTAACCGGTTAGGTTTTCAAGGGAGATCTTTAAGCTTGAACCGTGAGCTCTTGTGTTACCGGTTGGATCCGAGAGAAGGATGAGAGGGGAGGTGATGTTTGATCCTTAGGGTTTAAGGTTTTCTAGAGAGAGAGTAGGGGAGTGTGTGTTGTCCAAAGATGGTAGTGTTGGCTAACAACAAGGTTATATACTAGCTTCAAGTGATGCACCCTAATGGGTTTTCGAACGGATCAAATGGCCCAACCGGCCCATATGTTGCACTGTTCACTCGAGACCACATGGTCTCGAGTCGGGTTCTTGTGTCTCGGGTCGCATACATACAAGCATACATATAAACATAACATATAATCACATAGGACGTTCACATATATCATTACACCAACACGTCAACTAATCACATAACGTTTCAAGTAGGTTACATCGAGATACAATGAAAGGTTCTAAGTTTCGAGTTGTCACAAACAATCAGTTGTGTTAGGGTTTGATCTGCTTCCAATCAGTCAACGATCGAGCCAGATCATGCAACAACAGCAACATAATCAGAATCAAAAGCAGAATCATTCGTATCTACGACGGCAGCTTCCGTTCACCTCGATGAAGCCGCCGCCGTTCAGTGACTATCACCGGTTTTCTTCAACTGCTGCCGCAAATCGCGAATCAGAAGGCGTTGTGGTGAAATCTTTTGTAAGTGTGTGTGTTGATTTACAGTTGTGTGTGTTTGTTAGGGTTTTTGTTTTGTGATTTGGTGAATTAAGTTGGTTTACATGAAAGGGATATTAAATTGTGGTGGTGGCTGAAGGTGGCAGTGGTGGTTGTGGTGGTGAATGGCGGTGGCAGGGGGTAATATGACAGAGTGCACAAAACACATGGGGTAAGGTTGTGACATAACAGCAAACGTTGGGGGGTAAAATTGCAATTATTTCGTTAGGGGGGTAAGGGTGCCAATCACCCTAAACCACAGGGGGTGAAATTGCAGTTTATTCTAAAAATAAAGTGTGGCTAGCAAGGAACTAGGTGAGCAAAAACCGACCGCTACAAAAATATTAGAGGGTTTTGCAACCACTCAGAACTAAATAATGTTAACCTTGCAGTTTCTATTACAAAATAACAAAAAAGAAACATTCACAAAAGAATCTTTAGAAGGTATTGCCTAGGGGTGTCCGCGTGATGCGGCGAGGAACACAACACACTATCACACACATTGGTAAAGCGCGTAATCACGTAATGGTATATAATCATGTAACATGTTATTTTTGTATATAATTAGAAAAACTATAGCAATATCATACTCAAATTAAAGAGAATAAAATGCTCGTTTTTATAGTGTAATTTATGAAAGTTATAGCCCTTTATAAATCGTGAGAGAAGTTGAATGTGATTTGCAAATGCTAGGAAAATCTAGCTTTAAAAGATTGTAATATGTTCTTTAAAACTTGTAATCATTTGAAGTACTAAAAGTATGTTAAATTGCCTTTTTTTATATGTATCGGAATATATATATATATATATGTATATATATATATATATATATATATATATATATATATATATATATATATATATATATAGGGGACCGCTATAATGAGAACCAGCTCGAGTTGTAAGAACCGCGAGAACCACACCGTACGGGGCGAGGTGGACCAATTTTTTTTTCAAAAACGTAGATGCATGTATTATAAACACATTCGTAAAAAAAATGCCGTGCGTGTAGTTTTTTACTTGTGGTGTAAAAAACTATACGCACGGCATTTTTTTTTAATTTTTTTTACGAATATGTTTATAATATATGCATCTACGTTTTTGAAAAAAAATTTGGTCCACCTCGCCCCGGATCAAGTAGTTCTCGCGGTTCTTACAACTCGAGGTGGTTCTCATTCTAGCGGCCCCCTATATATATATATAGTGGAGAGTTTAAATGAGAAAATTTTTTTGTAAGAATAAACAATAATAAATTTCAACCAATAAGAATATTTCATTTACTTAATTTAATTTTTGTATTTAATACTAATGTAAGGGTATATTAGTAAACTAAGATAGATCATTAATTGGTAGTCTATCTTTTTAATAGCTAACTACATTAAATTTATAATTTATTTTTAAAAAAACATATTTTTTTTCAAAAAAAGAAAAAAATATAATTTAAATTGTAGTATAAATTAAGAGATGTGTAGGATGAATTACGAGCTGTGTAGGATAAATTTCAAAATGTGTAGTATCAATTTTAATGTGTGTAAGAAAAATTTAAGTGTAGAGATTGATAGTGTTTTACATTTGTACCCTTTATTCTTTTTCTTCTTAATTTAATTTTCTTCTTAAATAAACCTTACGATATATATATATATATATATATATATATATATATATATATGTATTGAATGGCAAAGGTTACATTACTCTACTTCTAAACTACACCAATAAATACTAAACTACAACCCATGCCAGGATTTGAACCCTCGTCTTTTCTCCAAGAGGCAAGAGCCTCTACCACCCAGCTATAGCTGGAATAGCATATATATAAATATATATATATATATATATATATATATATATATATATATATATATATATAGGGTAGGGATCCTAAGAGAAGTCCACCCTATATGAGAAACTTGAGAAGCATTCTGGACCACACATTTTTCTAAGCCTTTCGTAATATACACATATGTATAGTTTAAAATTGACTATATACATATATGTATATTGAGTTATACACATATGTATATTGTCAATTTTAAACTATACATATGTGTATATTACGAAAGGCTTAGAAAAATGTGTGGTCCAGAATGCTTCTCAAGTTTCTCAACTAGCCTATCACTTCTCACATGATCCTTATCCTATATATATATATATATATATATATATATATATATATATATATATATACAGAGAGAGAGAGAGAGAGCGGTTAACATACAAAAGCCCTTATCATACTTCACGTACGCGACAATGGTAACCGTCAGATCAGGGCTATAATCACGCATGGAACATATAATAACGCATGGGAACAGATAATCACGCATGGGATCAATAAACATGCACGTTAAGTTGATCAAAAATGTAATCACGCATGTTATCTATTTGGTCGCATACGTTAATGTACGCTAAGCCGTGAAGTACATTATATTTTCTCTCTCTCTCTCTCTCTCTCTCTATATATATATATATATATATATATATATATATAGGGTAAGAATTATTTCAGAACCATAAATATTTACAGAACTCGCAGAACTCTTAATAGACAGTCTTTTTATTTATAAATTTTTATGTTTAGGATAATTTTATCATTTATTATGTGTATTTTTATGATTACATACATGTTAAGAGTAATTTTATCATTTTTTATATGTAATTTTATAATTACACATATGTAAACTATTTTTTTTACATATAAGTAATTAGTTATGCCACATATATATGATTTGGCTATTACACTTACGTAAACTACTTTTAACATTTATGTAATCAAGGAAATACATATAATAGATGATAAAACGATCCTAAGTACAAAAAAATATATGTAAAATGATTGTTTCTTATGAGTTCTGAAAGTTCTGTAGTTATTTAGAGTTCTTGGGTTCATTTCAGAACTCTTAATAAACAACATTTTTATTTAGTTTTTTTTTTTAATTTTTAGAGCACTTCTATCATGTTTTCCATATATTTTTATAATTACATACATGTTAAAAGTAGTTTATCATTTTTTTGTATGTAATTTTATGATTACACATATGTAAACTGGTTTTTTTACATATATGTAATTAGTTGTTACACATATATACAATTTGATTATTATATATATGTAGACTACTTTTAACATTTATGTAATCATAAAAATACATATGATAAATGATAAAAGTACTTTAAATACAGAAATTTATATATAAAATAACTGTTTATTATGAGTTCTGAAAGTTTTGTAATTATTTATAGTTCTGAAATACTCCTCAGCCGATAATCATAATATATCAATATTATTGTTATTACAATAGCAATTAGAAAGTTTGTTGCAAATCAAGAGAAAACATTCGTTTGTTGATATATACACCCTTATCTTTTTTAGTTAAGCTATTTTATTCATCCACAGTTATATTAACAATAACAATTATTTTATTCATCCATAGTTATAATAAAAATAACAATATTCGGACCCGAGATTTAATTATTTAACAAATATTAATTTATTAAGGTTAAAAACAGTTTGTTGCCACTCAAGAGTAGGGATGAGCATATGCCACCGAATACCGATCCCATACCGATCCCGTACCGATCCCGATCCCGATCGGTATCCCGATCGGTATCCACTTTTTGGCGTTTTCGGTATCGGTACGGTACGGTATCGGTATTATACCGATACCGACCCTCAAAATACGGTATAATACCGATACCGTACCGTACCGATACCTAACCGACATGTTTCGGTATCGGTATCGGTACCTAGTTTGGGTGAAATTCGGGATCGGTATTAGGCGGTATCGGTATCGGTTCGGTATCGGATACCGATATGCTCATCCCTACTCAAGAGAGGGCAATAGTTTGTTGATATCTACACCTAATCGTTTCTAGTGAAGCTTTTTTATTTATAATAACAATTCAGGCCCGAAAGTATTCATTAATTTATCAGTTAACCCTTTATTATGGTTAAGAAAACGAAAGTTATTAACTTATTCCCTATATATTATTATACGCAACAAGTACTTACATATGCTTTTACTGAATTGTGTTTGCTTGGCTGGCCAAAAAAAAAAAAAAAAAACCTTACATATTCTTTTTATTAACTACTATTTCTTCTCAAACTAGAAGAAAAATCCAGTTCCTATATGTATACTGGCCAAATCACTTATGTTTCAAATTTCGCCCATACATATACAAATTTAAAATAAAAAAAAAAAAAACTAATTAAGGCTGGTAGTGGCGGAATCAACTATATTGCATATAGTTTCATTAAAAAAATCGCCTACATATGTTTCAAATCTCATCCAGGATATGGAAACTGAAGTATAGTGTCTTTCAAAAACAATTTGTTAGCCAATATAGTGTTCCTTTGCCCCTGAGAGGCTGAGCCTGGGGCAGAGATGGGTAATACTAGGATGAATATATATGCACTTAATAGTATGATCTAAAAACAATTACCTTCTTGAAGATTTGTTGATAATGTAAATCGAAAACTGACACATTATTAAATAACATAATTCAAGGTCACAATACAAGAAAAGAAAGACTGTCACAAAGAAAATGTAATAGGCAACACGATGTAATAATATATAGGCAACAAGTTTATTCATAAACACGTATGGTGATCCGCTATCGTTTCTTTTGGGCGTGCACTTCTGAAGACCACCATAGAACCTTTCCAAGAATTATGATCATTTAGAGTTAACCCAGTGGGTTATCTCTGATGCAGCTTGCTTGTATATGTCATCATAATGAGACATCTCCATAGCCTGATCACAAGTGTTTGCCTAATCAACATTGCAAAAAGAATAAGAAACATATATTAGTTATATGTATAAAATTAAAATGCACATTAAAGAAACATATCCCTTAAGGCCAATTTGGAAAACTGTAAGAATAAAAAAAACACAAAAACTAAGTTGTAACACAAAATATTATGCAACAAAGGAAAAAGACAAAAAAGAGTAACAATAAAAAAAAAATACAAAAACTAAGTTGTAACACAAAATATTATGCAAAAAAGGAAAAAGACAAAAAAGAGTAACAATAAAAAAACCACAAAAACTAAGTTGTAACACAAAATATTATGCAAAAAAGGAAAAAGACAAAAAAGAGAAGGAGAAGTGAAAGCATTGCTTACTCGAACATGAATCATAAACAAGCTCTTCAATTCATCAGAAGAAATATTAGCTGAGACAATCTCGAGCTTGTGCTTCTCCAGCACGAAGCAAATCGCAGTAAGGAGCCCAGGCTTACGGGGTGCACAAATGCTAATATGCGCATCTATGTCGCACACATTTAATGTGACTTTGGAAGACACCCACGTTTGAAAAATTTTCGTTGAGCTTAATGGGAAGGATATTAACGAGGTTGAGCTAGATGACAAGACTTTCCCAATTGAGGAACCCTGATCGGCTAGAAACGACTCTCTAGTGCTGCCAGTAGTGGTTTTGGTTGATGGACTGTAGAGCCTTTCTACCTTCTTTGTTTCAAGCCTTTGGAGGGTTTGTTGCAGTGTTTTAATGTAGTCTACAGCCTCATCAACTATTGCAGCTTTGTCTACCTGAAATAAGATTATGAATCTACCATCTACCAGTAAATGCTTTTATTTGTAAGAAACTAATAACTCACAAAAGAAAAAAAAAAGTAAATAGTGTGGTTGAGTTCATCTTTTTAAACGTTTTGGTTGATCTTTTCCCATGTACTCTTCTGATTCAGCTAATTGCACCACCACTATAACATATTTTTTCATTAATTCTAGCAAATTTATAAGTCACAGTATTTAATATATATATACGTATGATCTGTCAATGAATAATTACCAAAAAGTTAAAAGAAATTATTTCGTGTATTTTTTTGTTACAGTTGTTTTTTTTAATATATTTTAAACAAATCATTAAGTACCTTAAATAGTTTTCTATAACCTTAATTAAAATAATCAAAATATAGATACTGATTTAAGTTGAGAGGATAACAAAATAAACTGATCAAACGTTATTACCCTTTTCAATGATTTTGCTAATTTGTGTCCGGCATATAAGAAAATTCAAAAGGAAAAGATCACATATATTCGTCCAAAAGCAGCTGATATTTTTGTTCTGAGTTATTAAATACACTACATATTTTTCTAAAAAAGTTACAAACATAATTTAATATGAAGTAATGCATCATCGATTTCTTCGATCCTTTGAAAAAATAACTTCAAGCAGAACTATAACACTTGCCACCGATGTCACATAAATTGATGAAGTTGTATATCATTTTCCTTATCCATCCACATCAATTTTGAAATTCATAGTAACTATACGTAAGTATATACAGTTATGCCCAAAGATTAAAAAGAGATATTTTGAGGTTTAATGCCTTATCAAGATATAGCAAGAAAGAAAAAAGAATTATATAGATTTGTGACTGAATACATCATATTAAGGATTTTGAATTTCTAATGTGATCATTAAAGGAACATATGGTAATTAAAAAGACATGGAGGTACATAATTAAAATGGGTACCTTCTGAGGAAGTTGAGGCATTAAGGCATGAAGTTGATGGAACATGTTCCTCATTTTCTTTCTCCTTTCTCGCTCGGTCCATATATGCAAGTCATGATCACTTGGCGCGAGCTTTCTTTTTCCCTTAAGATTATGAAGACTTACCTCGGTGTCCTCAGTTATGATCTCTTTTTTAATCTCCAAAGTATCATCATTTTGCTTGCTAGCACCACCGACGATTGTTGCTGCCACTTCTTGGTCACGAACACTTGAACCATCCATTGTGTCTCGCATCTTGTGTTGTTTCATCTGATTAAGATTTTCGAGTGAATTCTTATCACTTGAAAATCTTTCTTCACCACCACCACCGCCACTAGAATTACCTGACATAACCCAAGGATAACTATTCCAAAAAAAACCTTCTTGGCCTACACCTTCAGCCATGTTAGATTCTATATATGCAATGGAAAGAGAGGAGATATATAAAGAGATCGGAAATAAAGGTGTGTTAAAAAAAAAAAGATGCTGCATAAAAAAAGATTGTTTTTTTCCGCATAGCAATTATCCAACACGGCAGCTCGTGTTTTATAAATTAGAGTTTGTAAGTTCAAACCATATTTGAATTGTGCATGTAAAAAAAATATATATATTTTTTATTTGAACTGGCTATGGTCGATGAGAGAGATGAATGGATGTTTTTGGTCCTCACAAAATGCCTTTATAAGCCATGGTCATTTCCTTCTTTTAAATAATAATTATAATATTAGGCTATAGGGTGTGAGGTGAATTGTTGGGTTATCAATCGTCACGTAAGATCATTAATGGATTGCTACATCACCCTCTTGTTTCATCCATCATAATTCTCATGTATTAAATCATGCTAACTATAGGCATCCTTTCCTTATTCAATATTTCCCGTCATTTTCACAAAAATAAATTAAAATAAGATAATAGTTGTTTGAGTCATGACCACACCCTTAGGATAATGCTTTTGGATGATCGATTAGAAGTAGGTGACATGACGTTGATGTGGAGGGTCATGGTGATCATGAGGATCATGACCACACCCTATAGCCTTATAAATGATATCTTCCCTACTTAATTGGTTTGGTTATTTTGCCATATATAATGACCTAAATTTGTGTGTGTATATATGCAAATCATTTTACATTTGTGCTTATGATTAAGGTTGTGGGGGTGCTCCACTTTTCATCACCCACCACACCCAATCATGTTCCATCATGTCATCGAACTTGTTTTCATCACTAGTGATAGATTTTAGTGGGGGTGCCCATCACTTACCACACTCAATCACACCCAACAATTTCCTTCCTCAATGGTAACATTCTGCAACTTTTCAAGCGTGATGGCTACAACGCATTATAGCTACAAGGCGTGATGGAATTAACTGGCGGCGGTGTTCCATGGAACTTCAACCACCACGGAGAACAAAGGAGCGCCCCGCCCGGCCTTAGAGGGAAGGCACGATTAATACAAAATTTGTGTAATTTTGTTATATAGGTAAAAGTTATGGTTTATTAAAACACAATTATAGTTTAAACGATTTGTTTCCATATGTAATTTAGTTATCATATTTTCATATTTTAATTACTATATTATTATTATTACTTTTTTTTATTTTTATTATTATTAAATACATATGATCATGAACTAAATTATAAACACGTGTACTACATGGAGTTGTATAATAGAAATATAAAAGCACAATATTATTAAATACATATGATTATGTACTAGATTATAAACCTGTGTAGTACACGGAGTTGTATAATAGAAATATAAAAGGACAATAATGTGTATACAAGCGTTAGAATTCCATATTAAATGGATTGAATAAATGTATGTTATACACTTAGATATAAAAAAATTATGGCTTTGAAAAACGTATGTATTATATGGGTTAAATAAAATCAAAATATAGATAGGCTACAACGATAACAAGTGTTTCCCAACAATTTTAGTACAGATATAGAGAGTCTTTTTCCCAAACTAGTGTAGATGCAAAAAGTATTTACCTGTTTGGGTACTTTGAAAAATATTTACCTATTTGGATACTTTTCTATCTCTCTTTAATTTTTTTACTTAATTTATATATTTCTTTTTATTTTTCTACCCAAAGTAAAATTAGATTACTTACAGAATTATAATCAGCAAAAATATGAGTAATTATATTTTGTAAAAAAATAAAAAAAAAATCTGCAAACATTCAAAAAAAAATCTGCAAAAATTCTACAAAAAAAATCTGCGAAAAATCCACAAAAAATCTGCAAAAATATATTAAAAATTCTACAATAATTCTGCAAAGTTAAAAAAAATATGCAAAAAATATTATAAAAAAACCATATAATCTATACTAGTTTGGGAAAAAACTCCATTTCTTTTTTCGTTTTTTTTTCTTTTTATAACCTGAAATTGTCTAGGCCTCATTTAAATAAGCTCATAAAAAAAATAAAACAATAAATTCACAAATTTACTCCCCTAAGTTATATCGATTAAGTGATAGTAATCTGGTGGAAAGTTTGATATTTCAAACAATTTTATTTAAACTAAAGCAATTTATAAAATAAAGTTACAAATTTCGAATTTCTTTTCTTGAAATTTGAGTTTTGAGAAAAGATCATAAAGTATTTTAACCATTTCAATTTTATTAATAGTGACTATTTCTCCAATATTATGTACGTATAAGTAGTTTAGTTTTTTTTTTTTTTTTTTTTTTTTTTTTTTTTTTTTGTAGATATTAACCCCAAACGAACTACACAATGTGGACCATCAAATCCACCAACTATTACCCTATAGATTATATAGTTTTTTTTATAATATTTTTCACAGATTTTTTTTAACTTTGTAGAATTATTGTAGAATTTTTTAATATATTTTTGCAGATTTTTTGTGGATTTTTCGCAGATTTTTTTGTAGAATTTTTGCAGATTTTTTTTGAATATTTACAGATTTTTTTTATTTTTTTACAAAAAAATAATTACTCATATTTTTGCTGATTCTAATTCTGTGAGTAATCTAATTTTACTTTGGGTAGAAAAATAAAAACAAATGTATAAGTTAGGTAAAAAATTAAAGAGATATAGAAAAATACCCAAATAGGTAAATATTTTTCAAAGTACCCAAATAGGTAAATCATTTTTGTATCTACACTAGTTTGAGAAAAAACTCTAAATATAGATAGATAAACAATTTCTAAAATAAATATTATATAATATGTGGTGTTAGTTTGTTGTAGTTGTTTAAATATTATTAGCTAACCGAAAACATATAAAGAGAGAGAAATTTCAAATCTCAAAGATCTCAAAAATTTATTATGATAATAAAAGAAACTGTATTAATTATCTAAGTTAAATTAAGATTTAATAAATCCAAAAAAGGGAGGTTTATTATTGTACAAAAGGAATTTAAAAAAAAATAGTATATAGTTACTTCTTGATACAAATCATATAAATAAAATAAGATTTAATATAAATTAATAATTTGATTTCAAAATTCTACTTATTTAAAGAGTTAATTACACCGTTATTCCTTATGGTTTATACAAAGTAACAATCTAAGTTACTAAGACCATGCGTAATGGTAAACAAGAATAATGCCCCCAACATGGGGCATTATGCGCCACGTGTCGCCTAGTCATACTTTGGGCATTATAGAAAAAAAGGTGTAGTGGGGCATTATCCCAATAATGCCCACTCAATCATTTGACAATTATTTTTTTTTTAAATATAAAAGATAAAGTCTTCATTAATTTAAAATATAAATTACAATACTTGAAAAAAAATACAAAAAAAAAACAGAAAATTAAAAAAACCGAAAAAAAAACAGAAAAAAAAACAGAAAAAAAAAAACTAGATGATCTAAAGTCCATATTTTTCACGTATTTTTTGGCGACGCATTTGAGCCAAGATCAACGCGTCGCCTTGGAGGTGGTCGATCGGTTTGGACAAAAACTCAATGTCCTTTTCCATTTGTCGCGCCTCTTGCAACTCGTTGAACTTTTTGGTTTCAACTACTCGGTCTTTCATAATCTCCCAACGTTTGTGGCCGAGGTCGTGAATATCTTGGAGACGACGGTTCATCTCCTCGAAATCATCCTTTAGGCCGAGATCGGAAGACGACTCGACCGTTTTTTTCCCGGTTCCCTTTCTTCTACCGGTGGGTCGGGCCAACTCGTCTTGAAATTGCTCGTCAACGTCCAACGTTTCATTTAAATCAACATTACGGGCATCGGATGTCGGAGTTGACGGGTCGGCGGAGGATGATGTTTTTGACCTTTTAGCCCGGCGTCTACTACTTGTCGTCATTGGATTAACAAGCGCCCACTTTGGACTTTTTCGTAGTAGCTCCCAACACTTATAGTACGTGAAAGGGCTTTTCGTCCTATCGAACTCCTCCAAAGTCTTTGTTAAAACCCCGACGTCACTTTCACCGCTCGGGCGATTATCGTAGTTTCGTTGGTAAACTTCTTGAAACGCGTGACATTTGTTGTTGATGTCGGTCCATTTGCTAGAAATTGAATCCTTGTCCCGATGTTCGCCTTGACCCCACGAGCTATAAAAGAGTGCACGCACCCTATCCCAAAAAACGGGGCCCGTTTGAAAGTTTGCTACAAATTTAAAAACAAAAAATAAAAATATAAGTTGAAATTTAAAATATAAAAAACAGAAAAAAAAAAACAGAATATATGAAATAGAAAAAAAAAACAGAAAAAAACAGAATATAAAAAACAGAAAAAAAAAATAAAAAAAAAATAACTTACCGGTATCTTCGTCCTCCGAAATATCGAGCCACGCCCGAGTCAACGTGTATTCCTCGTCCTTCGTCCATTTAATGGTTGTTTTTGCACGTCGAGGCTCATCCTTTTCCTTCTTTTTATGCGACCTTCTGCCGCGTTTCGATTTGTCTTGCACCGGTTCGGGTTGCGACTCCGGCACGACCTCGACATCGGGTTCGGATTCGGGTTCGGGTTGTGACGGTTGCGACCCGCCGGCTTGACCAAAGCCGTAGGTGGGAGAAACAAAAGGAGGGGCGCCACTCAAGTAAGCCGCGTAACTTAAAAAGCTCGGGTCCATGTCTTGTAGGTTGTACGGGGTTTGCGGTTGGGTTGTGTTCGGGTTCGTGGGTCTTGCGGGGCCACCAAACGGGGGTCGGTATGGATGCATGTTTGTAAAAAAATAGGAGAAAGTGGAGGTTTTTTTATAAAGTAATAGAAGAGAGTGGGTGAGAAAGTAGTAGAAATTTTATAAAAAATTGGAGAAAATGGAATGATATATATATAGTGGGTAAAATTTAGAATTAAAAAAAAAAAATAAGTTTTTGACCGTTGCCAAACGGTCGAATTTTTGGCATCTTTCGAATTCACAGCGTTTTTAAAATCACGCCGGAGCCATTTTTTTTCAAAAAAAACGCCCGGAAACGCCCCATGTAATGGGGGTTCCGGCGTTATGCAGCGTTTTTTGGCAATTTTTTTTAAAAAAAACGCCCCGTTACGGGGGGTCTAATAGTTTAAAATAACAATGTGAGTTATTAACTTTTAAGTTTGTAACAAGCTGGGGTATTAACACTAACAAATGTTTGTTTTTTTTTTTTTTTTTTTTTGTTAGATTTCTATGAAATGATCAAAACACCCTTTGTAACATCAAGGACTATTTATATAATTCTTTGATTTAACTAAAGGGATTATTTGTGTTAAATATAAACATGTATTTTTATATACATATAGAAATATATATTATCTAGATAATAATGTATTTTTATATACATATAGAAATACATACTATCTAGATAATATATTTAAATATGTAGTTTTTAAAGATAAACCTAATATCATGGTTGCAAAAGTCGCTAGGCGCTCCCTAGTCGGATTTGAGAGTACTCGGGATTACTCGGGAAGTACTCGGCCTAGGCGGAGATTACTCGGGGAGTAATTGGCATAGGAAAACAATACTCGGGCCTCGGCACACTACCTTGTAGCGAGTACTCGGGGAGTACTCGGAGCCTAGTCGGGACTTTTACAACCATGCCTAATATATTTATATAAATAGCTATTAAAGTTTTTATTTTTATTTTTAGATAAAGGAAGGATTAGCAGTAATGTTTATAGTTAATTTGGGCTTTTTCTTTATACTTCTCCTTCTTTAGTTCTTTCTTTATGTGGTTTATTGTTTTCGGTGACGATATGTCTATAAAAATATTGTTCGGAACATAACATAAAATTTTAATTAGGCTTTTATGTTAGAGAACTTTTTTTAGATAAAAAAAATAACAAATGAAACTATTTATTTTACGTAAATGTTATTTCATCTCTTATATTTGACACACTCAATTTATTAGTAATTTCATCGTGTAACGATGTATCATGTCTCAAGAGAAATGATAACTTATTAATTTCATGATGATAAATAATTCAGACATTTATTAATATAAACTTTAGTGTCGATCGAAACATGAAATGGACAAATTCAAAGTTAAATGAAACCCAAACTTATATGCTCAAAGTAGTAAGAGTATGTAGAAAAAAAGAGAGGTACATACAAAAATTAGTTGAGAATGTGAGATGAATTTTAACCTTAACATGAATATGGATTTATTAAAAACATAAAAATAAAGGGACTATCCATGATAATGGAAATGAGTTTTACAAAATAATAATTTGTTTTTTCGATAAGATGCAAGATGCATATGCTATATTAGAATTCAATCTTTAATATAAGTTTTGATTGCAGATGCTATATTACAAAGTGCTTTTAGTTAAAAAATATATAATAATAATAATAATAATAATAATAATAATAATAATAATAATAATAATAATAATAATAATAATAATAATAATAATAATAATAATAATAATAATAATAATAATAAACAAAGGGTGACGAATGTGAAGATGTTAACAAAAGAAAATAAAAGATTTAAATTGTATTTACTCGAAAATTTAGAAACGGGGTATAACAAGTAAAAATAATGTAAAAGAGGGTACGAATAGTTATTATATAGATCTTCTGTATTTCTATGTACATATAAAAATATATATTTGTATTTTACACAAATGGTCTCTTTAATTAAATTAAAGAATTACAAATAGTCCTTGATGTTATAAAGGGTATTTTGGTCATTTCATAGACATCCAACAAAAAAAACTAACATTTATTAGTGTTAATACCTTAGTTTTTTACAAAATTAAAAGTTAATACTTCAGATTCTTATTTTAATTAAACTATTAGTACCTTATATTGTTACTTTACATAAACATAAGGACTAACGGTGTAATTAACCCCTTACTTAAATTAAGAAAATTATATATTTTGTATGGGTTTATAATTTTATATATGGTAAGCTTATTGTAAAATAAGTTAAAAGTGTGAGAAGTGTGATAAATATTGTGGAGATGACATGTGTCCTCAATCTAAATTAATTCAAATGGGTAAACAAACAATTTTATCATTGATTCAATTAATTCAAAACCTTCCATAACTGCCACCTTATTTATAGGAACATGATTTTTTAAAAGATCTCTATAAAAATACTACGAATAACACCGCAACCACCATTCAACACATATATAACACCATTTAATAATTATATAACACCATTCAATAAGTATATAACACCATTTTAAAGATCTCTATAAAAACACTACGAATAACACTGCAAAATCACCATTCAGCACATATATAACACTATTCAATAATTATATAACAACATTTAATAAGTATATAACACCATTTAATAAGTATATAACACCATTTAATAAGTATATAACACTATTAAAGACACTACATCCATTTCCAGAATGTGTTCTTAGTAAAATGTTCATAGTATGGTTATTGTATATGGTGTTTTAACCTGCATGCATGGTGTTTTATATCTGAATGCTAGTAGATGTTCCAGATACCATATATTAAAACACCATGGTGTCTTAAAACCTACATTCCAGTAGATAAAAAAACACCACGCTTTCCAGTATGTGTTTAAAACACCACGCTTTGAATCACAATACAATTAAAACACCAATGTATGAACATAGACAAAACATCATGGACTAAACATCTGATCAAAACATATTTTTTTTCTCTATATAAGTATAGCTTTATGGTACTCACATTAAAGATAAAAAACGCTCGTTATCATGGTGTAATTTAAAAAAAAAGTTACGTATAAAAAGTTATTAATGTTTAAAAAAGACGGGGGGAAGTTGCATGTACATTAATGTTAGTTTCTTAATTTAAAAATGTTAAATTTACCTGTATACCCTTAATTTAGAAAATTAATATGTTTAATAGTAAACATTATTTACAATTTTGCCATTATGAATTTATGATCTCAACTATTAGATCAAAGATCTAATGGTGTAGATTCTTTCTTACCCTTCTCACAAAAAAACCCCTTTTTACAAGAACCTCTACCTATTTTGTATATATATTATATGATTTTAAAGTATATATGGTTTTATATTATAGAGTTAATTGTCAAAATCGTCCTGAAGTTTGGGCAGGTTTGCCATTTTCGTCCAAAATAACACTTTTGTACCAAATAGCCCCCAACGTTTGTAAATTTTTGCCATTTTTATCCAAACCACTAACTTAGTTCATTTTTTCTGTTAAGGATATTTGGATGAAACTGACAAATATAAAACCATAGGGAGATTTTGGCAATTTACTCAAACTCTTTTAAATTTCTTTTATTTAATTAGTTTTGTTACATATAATAAAAAAGAATATACATGCAATTTTATATGAAAAAAATAATCGCCTTGTCACATAATTTTTATAAATTTTCATCCAACCACTAACTAAGTTAATCTTTCTAGTAAGGCGAAGGATGTTTATAAATTAAGACAGAAACTAATTTCTAATTTTTTATATAGATCGGTTTTATAAAAATAAAATTTACTTAAACCTGAGGGACGATTTTGGAAATTAACTCTATATTATATGATTTTAAAGTATACAAGAAACATATACTTGTATTTCAATTAAATAAGGAAATTATATATATCAATAGTTGATGAAGTAGGAGAAATAGCCACATGACATTTAATGAATTGTTAATTAAAAGTAAGGAAATCATATACTTGTATTTCAATTAAATAAGGAAATCATATCGTTGTCCTACGATTAATATCGTTTTTCAAAAGGTAACATTAGTATTAAATATTTTCGTACCTGTAAAAAACAAATACGTTGGTTCACATGATTTGCGGACATAAAACGTAATATTCTTTTTATCTATTTTTTAAATTACGTTATTATGACAGCTAAGAATGTAATCATCACAAATGTGGAGGCAAACGTTTCACACCTATGTGCAATGTGAGAGGCAAACGTTTCACACCTATATGCAATACCTTAAAATGTTATAAAATTGTAATGATGAAGTATATGAGATGTTTATAGGCTGTTCTGTATGATGAAATATATGAGATGGTTGTTTTGTAAAATAAGATTAATAAATTTAGTGTTTAAAGATAAAGCATACATGATACAATAGTGATCTTAAATTCAGATTATTATTATAGTTTTAAGCTTTCTACAAATCGTAAAATATAGATTTTATTAATTATTGTGACAAATATTTGAATAAATATTGTTATATTTTCTATATACAATATACTAGGTTATAACCCCGTGTATTACACGGGGTTGAATAAATAAATTTTATATATTAAAGAATAAAATAATATATCTTTAAAACTCATTTATTGTACGGGTTGAATAAATATAATTTTATATATTAAATAATAAAAAATTATATATATAAGAACCATATTGTACAGGTTGAATAAATGTAATTTTATATACAAAATAAAAAAGTTATATCTGTAAAACCACGTGTATTACACGGGTTAAATAAATATAATATTGTTTATCAAATAATAAAATAATACATCTTTAAAAAACCTCATTTATTACACGGGTAGAATAAATGTAATTTTATATACCAAACAATAAAAAAATTACATCTTTAAAAATATGCACGTTACACAGTTTGAATAAATGTAATTTTCTGTACTAAGTAATTAAAAATATATATCCTTAAAAAACCTAGTGTATTGTACGAATTGAATAAATCTAATTTTATATATCAAATAAAAAAAAGTTATATCTTAAAAAACCTCATGTGTTATATGGGTCGAGTAAATGTAATTTTATACAGTGAAAATAAAAATATTTAATATATTAATACAAATTTTGGTTTTCGTGATAAAAATAGATTATTCTGTTGTTGCAAAATTTGTTAACGAAATCTCAATAAATTTAACCCTTATTTAAAACTCCGTAAATGTATAAATGATAAATAATGTTAACTAATTTTATTTTAAGTTTCGTAAAATTTATTTTATACAAACTAAACAAAATGTTCAAATATAATTAATTCAAATAAATAATATTATAAATGAGAAGTATATTAAACTAAATAATAATTATTCATAATATATTAAACTAATGATATTTAGTAGGAGAGTTATATATAATATAAGATATTAAATTAAATAATATTTTGTAGGAGGATTATCTATATTTAGTTAGAAGAGATTAAATTAAAATAATAATTATCTATAAGAGGTGACCTAATATGATGACAAGTGTCTGTAAAATGATTTCTTTTATTATAGTAGTTAGATTAGATTTTTCATAAGGAATGAAGTGTAGAATTCTTAAAGGACTGAATTTTATTATTTATTAACATAAGTTATATACTTTGTAGAAACCCAGCATACAACTCGTTAGTAACTTATATTTTATTTTGTTTTAGTGTTAAACAGACGTACAATTAATTTATCTTCACATTTACATAAAATCCTTAAAACATACGTTAACACAAAATGTCCAATTAAGAAAAACATACACAAAATCGGTTTTGAACATATATGAAAAAAAAATCACAATATATGTTAAGGTGTGGTGCATTTACAATCCTTAAAAATTTAACATTTTTATAGATACTTACCCCTATACCATATACTAGTCTAACAATATTTTTATATATGTTTTTAAGTTTTTTTTTTTTTTTTTTTTTTTTTTTTTTTTTTTTTTTTTATGATAGATACCATCATATGTTACAACTGAGTAATACTTGCAAAACATCATTTTCACCCTAAACTTATCATCGATTTTTTTTAATCTTAACTATTTAATTTTATACCCTATAGCACTACAAGAAAAATATCTTACAAGGAACGACATTTTTTCAGCTTATAGGGAGGACATATTGTCTCTATATGTCTTTTCACATATAGAGACGACATATCGTCTCTATAAAATTTGTATCTACAGCCTCGTCTCTATAGACCACAAAAGTCGTCCTTATAGGTGTCGTTGCTATAGAAGAGTTTGTAGATACAACTTGTCGTCCCTACAAATTTGTGCAAAAAAAATTAAAAATTAAACATAATATTTACTAAATAAAGAAATGTTTATTCTAATATTTTAAAACCCTATAGAGGCGATATATCTTCTCTATAGGTTCTCTTTAAAAAATAAAAAAATGCTTTTTACATATTTTCCCCTCCTAAGCTGATTTATTACGTATTTACCTAAACCATAAAATCAATTACATATTTCCCCTCCCTAACTGATATATATTACATATTTTCCATTTTTATTAAAATGACTCTTATTTATAACTATTTTACCGTTAATGAACTAGTAAATGAATATTTACATATTTCCCCCATTCTGATATGTAAAATCAATTACATATTTACCCAATTTATGTATTATCACCCCAATTCTTCTACTTGTTACGTTTGTCAAACAATACACACAAAACCATAATACAATGATGATATTAGATGAAAGTATGAAGAAAGGTAATAAAGTGTAGAAGAACAAAGAGAGCTCAAGAGGTTTTCTTTTTATTGATCAAACTGAAAAGCATACATCAAAAGTAGCAGCAAATACATGGGAAAACAACTAACGTTAACAAGCACCAGACCCGGACTTCAAAACAGACTTATTCAAATGAAAAGTTAAACGATAAGCTACCAAACCAATGACTCATGTCAACCTTCACCATACCTGAATTTCCATTCTCTTTGTTTGTTAACCAAACATCATATATACTTTTTATTGACGATCTAAGTTCTGAAACTTGAAGATGTTCAAGCATCTCAACTCTGCGTTGAGAAAGAACTTCGAGCATCACCATCTTGCGAAGTTGCCTCCAGTAATCCCCATAGGGACTAATGTCACACCCCTAAATACCATATGCGGAAACCCCACTAGGCGTGTGACGTACCAGGATCCAGCCATCAATCATATTGTTAGTGCATGCGTCTGTTGACTTCGTCTTGTATCAAGTCTTGCATTACTTAGGGCACGAAGATCAAGAAATCAAGTCTAAGAGCTAATTCCGTTTGAAAGGACAACTTGTAATTCTGCACGGAATTAACAAGTAATTCCACTTGTAATGTTAATTCTGCTTAAAGTCTTAATTTCGCTTGTATTGTAATTTCGCTTGAGTGATGTTCAAGCGGAATTACCAAGTCTATAAATAGTGGTCATTCCGTGTCATTTGGAACGGAATTAGAAGTGTATTTTCCGACGGCGAAGCTCTGTCGAAGTGTCTACAGATTTGTAGTTGTTACCAGATCAATATAAAGGCAGTTTAAAGTGATATTCTAGCTGAATCACACACAATATATCTGTTTCCGCCTTTCATATTGTGTAGAACGCCTCTGATCAACTCATTCGGGTCCGTACACGATCCTACATGTGGTATCAGAGCTCAGGATGAGGAGTTCTGCAGATTTCAGCTTGATTTCATCTCATTTTCTTACTTCTACACCTTCTTTTCTCAATTGAACATGTTTTAACAGTCAAAATGATTTGAATTTCACATATCATAAGCGAAATAGTGTTTTAATAAATCCTTGAGAAAATTGGACCTTAATTCAACATAAATTTGATAAAATCTGTAATTCCGTTTGAACATTGAAAATGAAATGCTGACATCATCCTAATTTCGCTTGAAATTGCACCATCCGCACGGAATTACTTCATTTGGCAAATTCCGTTTGAAGTTGTTGCTAATTCCGCATGGAATTCATAATTCCGCTTAAAATTTCAAACGAAATTATTATTCCGTTTGAAAAGTGTAATTTCGCTTGAAACAGATTTCTAATTTCACGCGAAATTAGATCTCATTTGTTCTGGTCAAACGAAATTTGATAATTCCGTTTGAAGTGTCTTAATTTCGTTTGAATCCTTAATTCCGTTTGAAGTTTGTGTGCAGGTAATGCCGTTTGAAGGGGTAATCTCGCTTGAAATTGTTCGGTTTGAGAAACTTTAGAAATCTGAATCATGGAAGAGGAATTTTATAACGCCTTTGCTACCCCGATCACTATTACTAAGCAGACAATATTAGAAAATGAAGCAGGGATAATGCAAAAACCGCCTAAGCTCATGAATATCGAGGAGTATAAAGGTTGGGATTGACGTTTTGAAAACTGGGTTCAAACAAATTATTTGGATGCTTGGGAATGTGTTGAGACAAAATACGTTAGATCGACGAATGATGACGAAGAAGAGATTGCAATTAAAGATATGAGTGCTGATGATAAAAAGAAATACAAGAATGAAAAAAATGATGTTAAGTCTTCTACAACAAGCTGTGAAAGAAGACATCTTGGTCTTATTTCAACATAATGGAAGTGCCTATTCGATTTGGAAAGCGTTAAGATCAACGTTTGTTGGCAGTCAAGAAATGGTTAAAACAAAAAATCACTTCTGAAGAAAGAGTTTGATCTGTTTCGTGGGTTGAAAAATGAGAGCACAAAGCAAATTATTGAACGATATTGCAATTTATTGATGAACATGAAGAGATTAAGCATCAATAAAGATAATGAGGAGTTGATTGAAAAGCTAGCTGATGCTTTGCCATATGAGATTTAGGGCACATATCTCATGATGCTAAGGAACAAGAAAGGTTTTAGCAATCTGACACTTAGCAAATTTATTGAAAAGATTGAGGCTCAAGAGATGGAGCAGAGAAAGATCTCAAGAATGAAAGATTTCGATGGTGAACAAGACATTGGGCTTTATTACAAAGCAGGGTTGAATGACAAATCTACCAATATGTCACCGAAGGTTGAAATGACATTCAATGCAAAATGTTCATCTGGTGGATCATCCAAAGGATCAAACAGCAACACAAGTTTTTCATCATATCCATCATTTGATCCGAACATTTCAACAAAGAAAAATGGCAAGAAGCTTCAATGCAACATTATATTGAATCTTGAAAATGATCAGGAATATTCTGAAGAACTTGCCAAAAGCCATATGTCTTTGTTAGGAACTGTGTTGGAGTCGTATGGAAGTTTTGTAGCAGGTCGGATCGGGAATCCAATGCTTACAAAAGAGGATTACGATCAGATCGATGCTCAGGAAATGGAATTGATGGATATTAAATGGTGTTTGGCGAGTGTGTTAAGACGAGCTGAGAAATTTAAGCAGATCACAGGAAGAGATGATTTACGTGACGCTAATGTTTCTACTTTAGGATTTGATAAATCTAAAGTTACTTGTTTTCGTTGCAGGGAAAAAGGACACTTCAAGAGGGAGTGCACTAATCGCGAAGCAAGTGGAGCTCAAAATACGTTCAACAACAATGATTACTACCGGAAGGCCATATATCATCAAGCTGCTCAACAACAACCAGAACCACAAGTGGCACATGGTAGAAAAGTAATAGAAGAATCATCAAAGAGAGCTTGCGTGGTGAATCAAGATGATCAAAAAGCTTCAACAGATTTCAGTTGGGACAAATATGTTTCAGCTGATAGTAAAGCATGTTTGATAGATCAAGATGATGAAAAATTACCAGAAGGTTTTAGCTGGGAAAATTTCAATTGGGATGACTATGATCCAAACAAAACTTCAAGTCACAAAGCTTTTGTTGCTCGAATTAAAGAAGACAGTGATGATGATACTGAGTATTATGCAAAAAGAATGGCTCAGCATTTAAAAATGATGGCTAAAAGTGACAGTGAAGATGAAAAAGCTAAAAAGAAAAAGAAAAAGGTCAAAACACCAGTTAGCAGTGATGATGAAGATGTTCGGGTGGTCAGAAGAAAAGTGAAAGAAGTTCCAGCTTTCAAAATTGATGAAGAAGCTGATGCAAAGAAGAGTCCAGTGATTTGTGAAAATTGTGAAGCTGTAAAGAAACAAAACAATACGTTGATTCACAACATGAACATGTTGAAAGAATCTTATGATGTGCTGAACAAAGCAATGAATATGTACAATGAAACGAGCGAAGAATAGGCTACAGCAATGAAGACACTTCAAGGAGCATTCATGATAAAGCAGAAAGTTGTGAACAATTACATTGAGAAGTGTGTTGTACTGGAACAGAAGCTGGAAACTCAACGAATTGAAACAGAAAGAGTAAATCGTTTGTTAAAAAGTTACTCATGTACTTCTTATGTCATTGACAGGATTTATCCAACTGTTGAAGGCATGAAGGCATTTGAGGATGATGAAGTAACTGAAGAACAGAAGGTTTCTGAAGAAAAGACTCCTGAAAAGAAAAAAGAAAAGAAGAAGGATACTATAGTAAAGACATCTGGTAAGAAACAAGGTGTCAGTTACAACAAGTGTCCACCCCCGCTTGAAAATGGATATTCGCCAAGAAATCCAAATTCAGAAACAGTCCAAAAAGCAACAAATTTACAATGGGAGTTGGACTTATCAGTAAATTTGCCAGAAAATATTGATGTCACGTTCACATCGTCTGACACTGATCAACAATCTCAATTGATGAAGAAAGTGGTGGATCATTTGTTAGATAACGATGAAACCGAGGAGTCAAAGTCGGAGTCTTTGTCAGAGTCAAAGTCAAAGTTTGAGTCCAGCACTCCAAGTCAAACAGAAAAACAGGGCAAAAGAGTTTACAATAAAAAATTCTTGTTATCAAAATCTAATTTAAATGACGAACCAATCAAAGTGGCTTATACTTTGAATGATTCTGACAAATTATATTCTGATGAGGAATTTCCAATAAGAGGTGTCAAACCTGAAATGATTAAAAAGGTTTTCAAACTAACAGAAATCAATATTTCTGAAATAAAAGATGTAAATCTTACTGATAAACCTAAAAAATACACCTCAAGAGTTCAACAAAGAGAAAACAAGAAAAAGGGTTACAGTTCTGGTTCTGGTTATCGAAAGAAACCAAACCATAACGGTAATTTCAAAAAGAAAGGATTAGGATTTATCCCACCAGAAAATCATAAAAATGAAAAATATGTTAGAGATTTTAAATCAAAGATGGTATTTGTTTCAGGTACATCTTCTGAAGAAGAGAAAGAAAAGTTGTTTAGAAAACAGTCAAACAGAGATTTCCTTGCGAAGAAGCAAGAAGAAATGCAGACTGTTGATCAGAAGAAGGAAACTCGAACTTGTTTCAACTATGGAATAATTGGTCATATTGCCATGAAATGTTCACAGGCAAATCAAGTCAAACAGGGAGTGTCTAAACTGAAAGAGAAAGTGATTGAGTTTGAACCACCAATTGAAAAAACTAAACTTTTCAAAAATTCAAAATTTGAAATTGGTGAGTATTCAAAGAGGTTTTACAAGAAAAGAGGAAACCTTGACAACCAGAAATGGATTATTAAGAAGTCTGATGATAGTTCTAGCAATGATTCTGATTTGTCAAAATCAGAGGAGCTATCTTCTAGCGATGAATCCGATTCCACAAAGTTAGAGGAGCCACAGGTTGAGGAAAAATGTGAAAAATCAGTGCCGATTGTGGATGATGTGAATTTTCCACCACTTCGGGCTGCAATTTTTAAGAAGATAATTGGTAAAGTTGAAATTTCAAATCAATTTTATTCTGATAAAAAAGTTTTTGATGTTGAAAAGGCCTTTAACCCCAAAGTAAAACATATCTTTGGATAAATGATTGACAGAAAAGTCAAAGGGGTTAAAGAGTTCTATGAGAAGAAGATGGTAGGTAAGAAATCGAGTGTTGGTAACTCGGTATCACCCAAGGCTGGTCAGGCTTGGGTGGATATATTCTTTGAATAAAAACCTGAATTGCCGGAGCTCCCAGGTTGGTAAGAGTGGAGTAGGAATTGACATCATTCTTGTAACAGGTTTGATTGTGCATACATACAAGTGATAGTTAGGATGATCTACAAGTGGTAAATCAGGGACATTAAGTTGTACTTGATTTCTTACAAGTGGTACAGAGGTTTGTTCTGATGAAGTGATTAATCAAGGTCATTAATTTGAACTTGATGTAATCTTTATACAAGTGGTTAAAAACAAGGTGATGAATTGAACCCTGAAACTTCAAGTGGTTTGTAAAATCAACAAAACTAATTTTCCGGAAAAACCATTTTGATTAAAACAAACTTAAGTGTTTTGAAATCATAATGGGAAGATAGTTTGTTGAAAAGGGGAGTTCTGATTGTTTAAGCCGAGTGAATGGCGAATTGAAGCAATTCACAACAGTTGTCAATTTGCATGTACAGTTTGTTTTCAAGTTTCTTTAAACATTTCTGAATTTTAGGGGAATAAGAAATTTCAGAAAATCCAAAAACATTAGAAAATTTGAAAAAGTCAAAAATATGATAAAATTCAAAAATGAGTTTTGTTGAGAAAAGAGGAAATGATAGTACATCAGTGGACTATCACAACATGCTAAAGAAATGTAAAGTAAAATGTGATAAACAATATCACTGTGGATGTGCCAGTAGGTTTTTACACATTCAGTAAATTGTTTTCGAGATATAAACCTAAATTTCAAACTTGCTTATCTCGTGGGGAACATTTCTTGGATATATGGGTAACCCCCGAAATCTTGTTTGAAAGGTCCCTCTTTCTGAGATACTAGGTCTTTATATTCAGTGATATCTGGGGTATTATCCCGAGACTTCTGATTTTGCGGAAGCAATGGCCTAGTCCCCGTATAATACTTTGCATTTACTTGAAATATAGCGTTGCCCTCAGTACAAAAAAAATGATGAAACATTGAAAAATGCTAATCATGTGCTGTTGAAGAAAAGATTCTCTAAAGGGAACACACCTAAAGTCGAACCATCATCTCTCTGCTGAACGGAAGTTCTGACCTGAGTTCTCATGGTTTCGCCTTTAACCCTTTTACAGATATCATCTAGGTATACTCACCTGTAAGACTAAATATTGGGATCTGGATACGGGAGTATATTCAAGTGGTGGGACACGCAAATAAGTTTAAGTGCTTAAAACACTAACCTCGTATCTCGAAACAATTGAACTTTGTGTGAAAATTTATGTGGACCAATATACTGACAATCTAGGTGAATTGTTTAGAACTTAAAATGTTTAAAGCTTAATGGTGTTAGTGATTTGTCTCAAAAACTGATATGATCCTCTTACACAAACTCACAAAAATATTGTCTGTAAATATTTCATTACTGCATTTCATTTTATTCAAAAATTCCAAAAAGATTTTAAGATTGTTTTAGCCTAAATTTTGAAAAAGTCAAAAAGATTTTCGACAACTGGTGTTGGAGAGCTGATTTTCAAAATTCCAAGTGCTAAACATGATGATACTTAATTTGAGGGAGATTTTTTGTTTAAAATGAGTAAAATTTTGGAAGATTTTGTCTACAAGTGGTCATCAGAAATTTTTAAAATATAAAATCATTCTTTGATTGATCTTGTTTCTGCAAGTGGTAGACAGTAAGCATAAATTTGTCAAATGTTAAATTGGTGAAATTTATTGTGTGGTAGAGTTTGTGCAGGTATAAAATCTAAGAAGAGCCAGGTTCCGATTCCTGAGGATTTTGTGATTAGAAAGCCAGGTTTCGATCCTGAGCATAGTATGAGCCAGGTCATGATCTTGATCCTGTGAAAGCCAGGCTGCGATCCCAGCTTATTGAAAGGGGGAGTCTGTAGATGCTAAGAGCCAGGTTATGATTCTGAACCTGATATTCATGCAAATGCTGATGAACTTAAGGAATCAAGAGATCTGATCAAGAGAATTAGAAAGAAGCAAGAGCCAAGTTCAGATCCTGGTAAAGGAGTTCAAGGGGAGTTTGATGGTGCTGATATAGAAGAGAAGAGAGAGATTTGAGGATGCTTTACAATGTTAGATACTTCAAAAGAAGCCCGAAGACTGATAAAGACTGAAGATGTGGAAGACTCGACACTTAAGACTCGTCAACATTCGAGGGGGAGTCTGTTAGTGCATGCGTATGTTGACTTCGTCTTGTATCGAGTCTTGCATTGCTCAGGACATGAAGATCAAGAAATCAAGTCTAAGAGCTAATTCCGCTTGAAAGGACAACTTGTAATTCCGCACGGAATTAACAAGTAATTCCGCTTGTAATGTTAATTCCGCTTAAAGTCTTAATTTCGCTTGTATTGTAATTTCGCTTGAGTGATGTTCAAACGGAATTACCAAGTCTATAAATAGTGGTCATTCCGTGTCATTTGGAACGGAATTAGAAGTGTGTTTTCTGACGGTGAAGCTCTGTCGAAGTGTCTACAGATTTGTAATTGTTACCAGATCAATATAAAGACAGTTTAAAGTGATATTCTAGCTGAATCACATACAATATGTCTGTTTCCGCCTTTCATATTGTGTAGAACGCCTCTGATCGACTCATTCGGGTCCGTACACGATCCTACACATATTGAACTATTTACAAGATATTATTTAAAAGATCCCATTTATTACGTTAAAGTATTCTCAAAACATAACTTAAAGTTTAACGTGTTCAGCGGAAGCATAATGTAACTTATTGTTCAATGTTCGAAAGTAAATATATGAAAACCAATGGTCTTGTCACATGTTTGAAAGTTTCTCGACCCATGACTACTCCAGCAATTCTAGACAGCAAGTTCCAGTTCCAAGAATCTAACGACCTGCGAGCATGCAACAAGTGTATCAGCACAAAGCTGGCGAGTTCACCGTTTTACAAAATGTTTAGTTACCCAGTGTTTAGTTTATTTAATAACAATGTTGATAATAACTCGAGTACCGCAAGATGGCGTCAGATTATTTGCCCATCCCAAATGTCCCTATCAAGACATTGGTCGTGATTTAAGGTCATTAGTTCACACCCGTCCTCTCAGGTACGGTGTGAGGTTGCTAAGCCTAATAGCGCTATCAACTAATACCCCGTTACCTCTAAGGTAACTAATTCGGTATAAGATGGGACTTAAGGTGATAGGAATGAGTGTATTATCCAACAACCCAGTTTTAACCCAGAAAAGACGTATTCCCCTCAGGAATACCCGTTTAACTGTCCCACCCACCGGGACGCATACTCAAGAGAAGTGAACTCACCTTAGATTTGCTCGGTAAATTAAGTAACTTGAGTTAATGTGGTCAACCACGTCCTATTATGGTTACCATACAAGTCAGATTCATATTTACGTCGTAAACACATAGTCCTACACATATTCCCACACGTTGCATACAAGCAAGGTTCATGACATAGCACATATAGTATGACAATTAACAGTAGCAGACGAGTGTTCGTTTAAAGCCCAAGTGTGCGAGTCCGAAACATATGTGCGAATAGGTGGTCTCGAGTCGAGACTATGCGGTCTTGGTTCATGCATGTACTAGTCGAGACCAGGTAATCTCAAGTCAGGTCTCGAGTCGCAACAAGACCCGCAACCATGGTCTCGAGTTCTGCTGTTCGCGTGCAAGTGTGGTCTCGAGTCGAGGCCATGAGGTCTCGGCTCGCAACCCCTGTCGAGACCAAAGTTGCAACTGACTTCCTTAATTGCAGCCCATTATCTTCGTATCATCAGTAAACAAGTTTGGCAGTTTCAAATCAGATCAAAACAACAATAAATTCAAAAATCATGCACCTTAATTATTTTCTAATCATGAATAACGATCAATCACCCATCATTCAAAGCATTCAATTGGATCCTCAGATTTGTGAATTCGAATACCAACATGAACCTTAACCATCATGCATATCATGGCTAACAATTTATCATGTGATCATTATGTTAAATCAAACTAATCATCCAATTACTCGAACATTAAGAATCTCTTAACATGCAATCGGCCCTAGATCAACATAAATCATCATACCATCTCTTCCAACTGTTTCACTAGCATATGTTTCTCATCATCAACCAAACAGTTTCATCACATAGTTTAACATCGAAATCAAACACATGTTCTAAATATTTAAGCACAATTTCACTAATAATTCTACTATCATGAAACCCTAGTCATTACATAAGATCATGGCAATCACAACATCAAGTATCATAACAACTAGCAATGATGGAACACTAACCGTGATGTTCAAATGAGTTGGTTTGATTGATGCGAGGGACTTCGAATGAGAGGGGGCTGCCGTCGGGTTTCAAAGAAGAGAAGGATAGAGAGAGTTTAGGGTTTTGTGTGTGTTTGTGTATTTTACAAGTTATGAGAAACAACCCCCATAATGGATATGTGTATGCGCAAGGGGAGTGGGTCGAACCCATCTTTGGGCTGCCCTTGCGTCATGAGTTCGAAGCAGGTGTGGTTGGGCCGAGAAGAGTATGCGGTTAAGAACAAGATGTGCGGCCAAAGGTGTTGTGCGACCGGATAAATATTGTGCAACCAAACTTATAATATAACATAAACAAACTCATAACATTCAATTGAAATCAAACATATCAATTATTCAAATAGCGTACACATAAGTTACATCAAAGCACAACGAAAGGTTCTAAAATACGAGTTGAAAGAAATTTCGTCCTGAAATTTGATAAGCCAACTCAGAGAAGTGAAGTGATAGATCAGGATGATTGTGGATTTTCCTCGGGTGCCACATCATCCCCCACTTGAAAGGGAATTTCCTCCCGAAATTCACCAGTTGCATTAGGATTTGGTTGAGCAGTTTTGAACAGTTGAGGGTACTTGAGTTTCATCTGATCCTCGCGTTCCCACGTGAACTCCGGTCCACGTCTTGAGTTCCAACGAACCCTCACGATTGGAATCCGACGATGTTTACGAACCTTGACTTCCCGGTCCATGATTTCGATAGGTTCCTCAACAAACTGCAACTTATCGTCAATTTTCAGTTCTTGCAGCGGCACCATAAGTGTTTCATCAGACAAACACTTCTTTAGGTTTGAGACATGGAAGACATCATGGACGTTACCCAACACATTAGGTAACTCGAGCTTGTAGGCTACTTTACCAATTCGTTCCAGAATTTTGAATGGCCTAGCATATCGTGGATTCAGTTTACCGCGCTTCCCAAAGCACACCACACCCTTCCAGGGTGAGACTTTCAACATGACACGATCGCTTACAGTGAACTCCAAAGGTTTCCTACGCTTATCGGCGTAGCTTTTCTGACGGTCACGCGCTACCGCCATACAATTTCTGAATGGAACAATCTTTTCAGAGGTTTCAATTACAAGTTCTGGGCCTGTAATCTGGCTATCACCCACCTCGGCCAAACAAAGAGGAGATCGACATTTCCGTCTGTACAATGCCTCGAACGGAGCTTCCTGGATACTGGAATGGTAACTGTTGTTATAGGAAAATTCTACCAGAGGCAAGTGTTTTTCCCAACCTTTACAAAAATCGATCATACATGCTCGCATCATGTCTTCAAGCGTCTGGATGGTCCGTTCGCTTTGACCATCCGTCTGAGGGTGATAAGCAGTGCTCATGTCAAGGCACGAGCCGAACAATTTGGGCATCTCCTGCCACAAATCGGATATGAAACGCGGATCACGATCGGAGATGATAGAGGTTGGCACCCTGTGCCTAGAAACCACCACTTTTAGATAGGTACCAGCAAGTTGTGAGAACTTATCAGTTTCCTTGATCGCGAGGAAGTGTGCTGATTTAGTGAGACGGTCAATGTTCACCCAAATTGCATCGTTCCCATTTTGAGTTCTAGATAAGCCAGTGACGAAGTCCATAGCAATCTATTCCCATTTCCACATGGGTATCTCTGGTTGCTGAAGTAATCCAGATGGTTTCTGGTGTTCCACCTTGACCTTCGCACAAGTCAAGCATTTACTCACATACGTCGCTATGTGGGCTTTCATCTTCGGCCACCAGTATAGGACTTTTAGATCCTGATACATCTTATCAGAACCTAGATGAACAGAGTATCGAGACTTGTGTGCTTTGTCCATCACAAGCTCTCTAAGGTTTTCATACAAAGGGACCCATATTCGCTCCATAAAATAGCGAATATGGTCAGATCTTTCTACAAGTTACTTCTCCAAGCCCCGCATGGCTTCAGCTTTAAGGTTCTCGTCTTTCAACGCTTCGGTTTGGGCAGAGAAAATCTGATCGGGTAAGTTGGAGTGGATAGTGAGCTGTAAAGCTCGAACTCGTTTAGGCTTCATTTCCTTGCGACTGAGGGCATCAGCTACAACATTAGCCTTTCCTGGATGATACTTGATTGCACAATCATAATCGTTTAAGAGTTCCACCCAACGACGCCCCCAACTCCAAGTCGTGAGTCGTGTAATTCTTCTCATGAATCTTCAACTGTCGAGAAGCGTAGGCTATCACCTTCTCGCGTTGCATCAGCACACAACCGAGACCCTGAATGGAAGCGTCACAGTACACTACGAAATCTTCAGTTCCCTCGGGTAAGGACAAGATTGGTGCACTGCAAAGTTTTTGTTTCAACAGCTCAAATGCGTCCTCCTGTTTTGTTCCCCAGGAGTATGCAACCCCTTTCTGTGTCAACGCAGTAAGAGGTTGAGCGATCCTCGAGAAGTCTTTGATAAATCTGCGGTAGTATCCAGCGAGACCAAGAACTTGTCGCACCTCCGAAGGATTCTTCGGTGCCGCCCAAATCCTGATAGCATCGATCTTAGCGGGATCCACATGTATCCCTAATTCGTTGACAATGTGGCCAAGGAAGTGTACTTCTTGAATCCAGAAGTCGCACTTAGAGAACTTCGCGTAGAGTTGCTCCTTCCTCAGGAGCTCCAACATAAGACGCAAGTGCAGCTCATGGTCCTCCTTGCTCTTAGAATAGATCAGAATGTCGTCGATAAACACAATGACGAAATCGTCGAGGTAAGGTTTGCACAAACGGTTCATGAGGTCCATGAAAACCGCTGGTGTGTTTGTTAATCCGAATGGCATTAACAAAAACACGTAGTGGCCATACCGCGTACGAAAAGCCGTTTTAGGAACATCCTCCTCTTGGACACTCATCTGATGACAGCCCGATCTTAAGTCGATTTTCGAGTAAAAGCTTGACCCTTGCAACTGGTCAAACAGATCGTCAATGCGTGGCAAAGGATAACGGTTCTTAACCGTTGTTGGACCCAGTATGGCCTAAAAAACTTCTTTTCACGTAATATGGCAAGTGATTTCAGTAGATGTGAAAAAGATGTGCGGAAATGGAAATCAGACTTTCAAGAAACAAGACCTACAGAATTATCAAGTTTATATCACTTTGAAACAAAATAGTTTAACAAGGTGATTGTAAGATTATTATCTAATACAAATGAATCTTCAATTCTGTGGGTGAGAAGAGCAACGGAGTTTGGGTGTTTGTATGTGAATGCTAAGCTTCAAACTCAATTATCTTTTGCTGGTTGAGCCTTCTATTTATAGAAGGCTGGGTGCATGAATAAACAATAGTTTATTCATGCAATAAATCCTGCAAAAAGTGGCCATTTGACATATACATTGAACCATTCATTCAAGTCACCTTTTTCATCATGAGATCCAATAATGTCAACTTGCTTCGGTAAGTGTGGCAGGATAGAGCCAATTTCGGACAAGTGGGGTATTCCATCAGAATTCTGATGAATCCACTTCATCAGAATTTCTGATGAACAAATCATCAAAAAAATCTTGATGATCAGAATCGTCAGAAACTGATGATATTTCATCAGAAATATCATCAGATCCATCAGAAGTGACCTTTACTGATAATCGAATTCAGCTCTTGATCAACTTGTGATTCTTTGAAGTAGATGTTGTGCATTTCAGTTATCCCATCTGATCTTCTTCTTCTTCTTTTTCTTGTTGTGATCTTCAGGACTGTTATCTCTTCAGAGATCCAGTTGATTGAGATTTTCTTCAATACTTACAAATAAAGTTTCCTAACAGTTTCCCCCTAAGTATTGTAAGAAAATGAACTATCTATATCTATCTCAACATAAACAAACTTCAACTAATTCTTGAAAGAAAAGAAAATTAAACAACTAAGTTCAAAAGCATGAAACATAGTCAAACCAACCATTGTTCAAAACAGAAATAAAACAAAAAATATTGTTCAAAAACAGCAGTTTTAATCTCATCAAATCACTAATTGATCTTCACTCCACTTCTGGATCTGTCCCCTGGTTTCAGCCTTTTTCTTGTGATCTATTGCCTTTTGAGTCTCCTTGTACATTTCTTTATACCAACCTCTTGCTTCCATCTAGTTTTCAATGCACTCTTCAATGGTTTTTCTCAACTGTTCATTGTGTTTTCCCTTCTTTTTGAGCTGCTCTTGTTTCTCATTCATGAAGTTTCTTATATATTTCAGAGTTTGATTTGAATACCTGCATATGTCATTGATTCTGAACAGAGCTTTCTCTTTGTTAGCATCATTGAAGACTACACCCATTTCTGGTTCTTCAAAGATTGCTCCAGTTCTTACTAGTTTAGAAGGAATTTCTGCTGGAATTGTGGTGTTGGGAGGAGGTATTTGTACTTTGTTGCTATACTCAAAATTGACACAAATATCAAAATCTGCCAGTGCAGCCCTGTTGTATAAATTTGCTCCTGCCCTTTTGAGACTGTCAAGGGCTCTTTTGATCACAACTGCACTTCCTTTTTCTTTATCAATGATATTCTTCATTTTGACTATATCCTTTGGGTGAATATCATCAGCCAGATCTGCATCAGTAACCTTTTGTACATTTTTATCTTTTCTGATCAAGGTATACTTGTTTTGACCTTCATTTCCCAGTATTCCTCCTCCAGTGGTCAAAGTATCAATTCTTTCAATAGATACTATTGGATTTGTCAGTTGTTTATGCAATATTACCCAGCTACCATTGTGTCTTTCTTCAACAATGTTTTTACTTCATGATGTTCTTCAGGATACATAATTGTGTGTAAATCACCTTTCAACACCACTGATTGTTCTTCAGGATACATAATTGTGGCCTTGTTGGGTTGTCTTCTGGACCTTTCCAATAGCAGTGCTTTAGATGTTCTTCAGGATACATAATTGTGTGTAAATCACCTTTCAACACCACTGATTCTTTGATGTTTCCTTCTGAATCTTCTCTCATTATTTTTCTTGGCCTTTGAGAGGAGGTTACTTCATGCTCCATTCTTCTCTTTTCTTTTGTATCAAACCTTATGCAAAGGTTTGTTTCTCTTGTGATGGTTGTAGAGGATGATTGAAATGGAACATTTTCTTTCTGTTGGACCTTTGAAGTGTCTGGCTTTGGGACATCTGGTGGAGGACCCATGAGTGACTTTTGTTTATTTGGAGGTGGGCCCGTGAGCTGCTTCTGTTTTTGAGCCATTGGTGTTTCTGTTTGTTTGGTTTGATCTTGCTGAATGTTTTCTGATTGTTGTTGAGGAATTTCTGATCCTCTTTCTTGTCTTTCTTGTGGAATTGGAGTTTTCAGTTTATGAATATCAATCTTTGCTAGAGTGACAACATTATACTGCAATCTCTTTACTAATAGATGAACATTTGTAAGAGCTTGAGTATTTGCTTCTTCTTGTTTCTTCATTTTCTGAAACTCCTGATTTTCTGGATTTCTTTGTGCAGCTAATTCTACTAACAGTTTCTCAAAAGCCTCAACCATGCTGCTGTTGTTAGCTCTGAGGAACTGTATTTCTTCAAGAATCCTTCCTGAACTTGAGCTTTCTCCTGCATTTGCAACCTCAGCCATCTGTCTCTTGATTTCTTGTAGTTCATTGAGAGCTTTCTTGAATTCTGATGAGCTCTCTTTGTTTTCTGATGACTCTTATAGTTTGTTGAGAGCTGTAGCATTATCTTCTGTCTGCTTTTGCACAGCTTTGACTGTTTCTGATAAAGCATTGATCTCTGATTTTTTATTTCTAATTTCTTCTAGTATCAGATCAAGTTTTCTTTCTGTAGCTGTTTTCTCAGTTGCAGTTGTATCTTCAAGTTCCTTGTGAAGTTGTTTAGGGGACATAGATTGATGTCCTTGGAAAATAGGAGAAACAACAGATGTTCCTCTTCTAACACCAGCAGAAAACACATTATCTGCTGTTCTGAGGTTAAGAGGATTGGAGGATTCCAAATTATCTGTACCCTCACCAGAAAATTGAAACAAATTCAAGTCCTGGTTTTCCTCATATCCTTGAACCTTTTCAGATTCTCCATGAGTTGTTGAGAAACTCTTAATTTTCTCATCCAGGTTTCCTTGATCAGAAAACTGATCTCCACCTGTTGCCACCACATTTTCCTGATTCAGAAAATGGGTCTTTGGAATGACTCACATTTTGTTTTGTAGAAACAGTACCTCTATGTAAATTTCATGCATTCCTTGAATTGATTCATCAGAATCAATCTCAGAAAAAATGAAATAAGTTCAGTTTGGAGTGATGTTCACCTCTTTCTCCCATATGTGAGACTTCAGCATGATGTTCTTCTGTCACAGGACTCATATTCACATCTTCATCAGCTGGATGAAGATCAGATTCACCCTGCTGCTCCATTCTTGGTGTGCTTGACTTTTGTGCATCATGCTCCATGGGGGATACATTTTCAAAACCTTCTTTATTTTCTGCCTTTTTGCTTAACATCTTCAGATATTCTGCTCTGTATGGTGAATCTTCTGGTATCAGAAGCATCATACTATCTGACAGAACATGTACATCAAAATCTGACTTCCAAGACCCTACAGCACTCCAAGGTCTCATAATTTCTGCTTTCCACACAATTTTTAACTTTGGAATTTGTAAGTTTCTTTCAGAAAATTCATCAGAAATTATGATTGGCAGAAATCTGGGGAAGGGTAGATGTGAATCTATCTTTCCAGTTTTAGTCAGAATTGATCTTTTGATCAGGTTAAATATTTCTGTTCCAAAATCAATATTCAACCCAGTTATGAGGCTGAACATGATTGTCAGAATATTCATATTTATCTGATCTGTACCTCCAATCTTTGATGATAAACACTTGTTCAATATCTCCATTAATACTTGCCAGAAGGCAGGTAGCTTGTTTCTCTTGAATTCATTGATCTTTGAAATCTTTGTCTTGCAGCCCATTAAAGCATCAAGTTGTGCGGACATGTCTTCTTTTTCTGGTGCTTCTTCATAGCCTTGGTTTAAGGGTAGTTCCAAGCATTCCCTTATTTTCTTCAGTGAGATTGTAATGAAGATATTTTCCCACACATGTGCTGTCAGCTCCATTTGATTTGATATTGTGATAGTTTTCACAACTTGTTGTAGAAGTCTTTCTGGTACCTCTCTGGTCTATGTAAGAGCATGAGCTATTGGGCTTCTGATAAGAAATTCAATGAGAATTTGACACTTCATATCATATTCTTCAATGTTAACATTCATGCTTCATTGTTGATCTTTAATGGAAGATATTCAGCTTCAGTGATTAAAGGAACAGAGTGATCAGTTGGAGGTGTGTTGATGGTGGTAGCAGCCATTGATAATCTGGGTTTTTGTATCAGAAAAGGGTTTTAGGGCTTCGGGTTTGAAGGTTGAAGATGGAAGTCTCTGTTTTCGAATGATGTATTTATAGTGAATATGGACAGAGATTTTTGAGTGTTTTTCGTGGGTTGTTTGTATTTAAGATGATTAATGACACCTTAATGATGTTTTAATCAAGTTAGGAAACAACCGTTTTTTAAAAACCTTAGGTTTATCTCTACTTAATGTAAATCTTTTAATGAGAGTTAGAGATACCAAGGATTTAGTAGATAAACACTAAGGTCCAACTTGCACATTTTCTTCATGTGGGACCCATTTTGTTTCAAAAGGTCCAGTAGAAACCTTTTCTTCGATTATGTATCTTCCCAAGTTTTCCTCTTGATGATATATATCAGAAAGTCTTTGAGTAAGGCTTTTTAGAGTTGAATTTCCTTTATATATCATCAGAATGCATTTGATTCATTTTTAGAAAATTGAATCAGCAATTTTTTTTGAGATGAGAGGTAATAAGTAGAGTTTGAAGATTTTTACTTACATTGCATTTATGAACTCCACACCTTTGTTCTGATTTTCGGGAAGAATTTGTCATACAGCTTGTTCCAGTCCTCAGAAAAAATTTTTTTTGAAAGAAACTTATTTCTAAAAATTGGACAATTATAAGCTTCTTTGAATCTGGTTAAAGACAGTATTTTCTGACGTTTCTTTCTGTTGACATGTCAAACTTCCTGGTTATCAAGATAATTTTTCTTAAAATATTTTGATTATCTGATATTTTATCAGATTTTCAGTTTATTTTGAGAGTTTTCTGGTGTTTGATCAGATTCTGATGGATCACACGAGTTTTCAAAAAAATTTCCAGTTTTTCTGATTGATCATCAGATTTTTCTTTGTTTCACTAAATCCTATCAGATTTCATCAGATTTTTACCAGATTTTTCTTGTTATTATCAGACATATTGTCTAAGTTCCCCCTAGATTAATTGACAACAAATATTAAAAAGAACACAATATATAACAAACAAAACAAAACAACAAAAACAGAAACAAATAAAACAAGCAAACACTAATTACTCCTCCTCCTCATCCAGTACGTTGTACATGCACTTCACATATAACCAAAGGCTGGTTATTCGACCGGTGTGATTCGTAGATGGCACCAGGGTGGGCTCACTTGTGTTTTGTTGAAGTATCAGCTCAACCCTCGGATAGCAGCTTCTCACTCCTCCGAAGTCTAGTTGACTAGTGATCACCTTGGTAACGAATCGAGGGTAGATCAGAAAAGGTTGTCGGTCGTGGACGTTTGCAGCTAGGTCCCTCATGAGAAACTTAGCATAGTTGTACGGTTTTTCTTGTACAACAGCATGAACCACTTCCATCATCCTATTGGACAGCTCGTTGAAGTGTCCAATCTTCTTGGAGAAGCAGACACTTAGCTGTGTAACCAAAAACTGAAAAGGTGGTATAAACCCAGATTTGCTAATTCCCCTTGACGAGTTGAATGTTTGATATCCCATTTCAGTCAAGGTCAATTGCACATCTGCCTTATCCAGGAATTCAGTATCATGATTATTACCCAGTTTGAGGACATTTCTGAGTGTTTCCTCATTAGGGTAATTTTAACCCCCATAACCTCACTCTCAATCCACATGGAAGTGCCACTGAAAATGATATCAGAGTTCCACCAGAACTCTTGAAGAAGTTTGGGATAAATGGTGACATATGATGATACAGCAAAGCCCAAAGAACTTCGCATTATCATATTGTACACAAACCTGCAGTCCTCCCATGCAGGTCCTTCCAAGTAAGATCTTAACCTAAGATTATGAAGTCCGGAAGTGGGAGAGGAAATTGATTTGCTTTCATCAATTTTGGGCGACCCATTTTAGGATAAGAAAAATTCTGTCAAAAAGGGCTTTTGAAGAGTTGATTTTGGTGTAAAGTACGTTCTTTTCAGGTTGTTAATATTTATTGATGAGAGTGATAGATCTTCATAAATGATATTAACACCCTATTAAAAAAAATTCATCTCTTCAATTAAGACGATATCTGTTGCAGTGAATGTGACAGTCTACTAAGCCCCTATGTGTGAGTAAGCATTTAATGACTAGGTGGCTACTCATATAGCTCCTAATCATTCTAGTGCCTATGTGTCACTTGAGTTTCTTATGAAAAAATGACGTTGCATGCATTGGCAGTAAAAAGATAAAATCCAATAATCCAAAAAAAATATAGAGACGGTTGGTTTTCTCAGCAATATAGAATTTTATCAATATGCATGTTACTTTCCCCCTTTTAGTTTTTTGTTTTTTTGAAATACAAAAAAAAAAAACAACAAAAATTAAACTAAGCACAACTATGAATTTATACAAATCGAATATGTATGAAGATAGGGATCCTTGATGATTAGTGATCATTCTGCAGTTTTAACAAAATTTCTGATGTGTATCAGAATTTCTGATGTTTTCATCAGATTTTCTGATATATCTTCACAATTTCGGATAAATCATCACATTTATTGATGATCTATTAGACCTTCTGATGTTCCATCAGATTGATGGGTTTCTTCATCAGAACTTTTTTAATTGTCCTTTGATTATCAGTCTTTTGATGATCATCAATTTGGTTTTCAATTTGTGTTGCTTTGATTTCTGAAAAATTTTCATCTTTTAAGTTAACCATGCCCAGTTTGTTGATCAAAAAGTTATGTCTCTTTTCATCAAGAGGCTTTGTAAAGATATCAGCAATTTGGTTTTCAGTTGGAACAAAATACATTTCAATGTAACCTTTCTACACATGATCTTTTATGAAGTGATATCTGTCATCTATGTGTTTGGTTCTTGAGTGATGAACTGGATTTTCTGTTATTGCAATTGCACACTTTGAATCACATAGAATTGGTATTTTTGTCAGATTTACTCCATAATCCTTCAGTTGAGTTTGCATCCACAACACTTGTGAACAGCAACTTGCTGCTGCTACATATTCTGATTCTGCTGTTGATGTGGCAACACAGTTTTGCTTCTTGCTTGCCCAACATACCAATTTTCCCCCAAGATTTGACAAGCACCAGATGTGCTTTTTCTGTCAATCTTACACCCTGCATATCATGCATTTATGTATGCAATTAATTCAAGGTTTGTATCCTTTGGATACCAGAGACCAAGTTCTGAAGTGCCTTTTAGATATTTGAAAACCCTTTTTACAGCTTTTAAGTGGGATTCTTTAGGATAACATTGATATCTGGCCAGAAAGCATGTAGCAAACATGATATCTGGTCTGCTTGCAGTCAAATATAGCAATGACCCTATCATCCATCTATAGGTTTTGATATCTACACTTATTCGATCTTTATCAGAATCTAATTTGTACCCTGTTGCCATGGGAGTTTTTGAAACAGAGCAGTTTTCAAGTGAGTATTTTTGTAGAATTGTTTTCACATATTTTGATTGACTCAAAAATATTCCATCAATTCTTTGTTTGACTTGTAACCCTAAGAAAAAGGTTAACTCACCCATCATACTCATTTCAAAGTGGCTGGTCATCAACTTTTGAAACTTTTTGCAAAATTTTTCATTTGTTGATCCAAATATAATGTCATCAACATATATCTAGACCAACAAGGTATGACCTTTGTGTTTTTTGAGAAAATGTGTGGTGTCAATAATACCTTTGGTAAACCCAGAATTGATTAAGAAGTTTGATAATGTTTCAAACCAGGCTCTAGGAGCTTGCTTTAACACATATAAGGCTTTGTTTAATCTATAAACATGATTTTGAAATTTTGGATCAACAAAGCCTTCTGGTTGCTGCACATAAACTTCTTCCTCAATTTTACCATTCAGGAAAGCTGATTTTACATCCATTTGATAAACTTTGAAATCCTTGGTTGCTGCATAAGCAAGAAAAATTCTTACAGCTTCTAATCTAGCTACTGGTGCAAAAGTTTCATCATAATCAATACCTTCTTGTTGACAGTAACCTTTGACCACTAACCTTGCTTTGTTTCCTTGTGATTATGCCATTCTCATCAGATTTATTCCTGAATACCCATTTTGAGCCTATGACAGATTTGTCTTTAGGCTTGGGTACCAGATCCCATACCTTGCTCTTCTCGAACTGATCCAGCTCTTCTTGCATAGCTTGTATCCAGTCTGGGTCATTCAGAGCTTATTTGGCAGATTTGGGTTCTATTTTGCTCAAGAACCCAACATATGCACACTCATGTGCAGTTGCAGATCTTGTTCTCACACCATCAGTTGGATTGCCAATGATATCAGAATGAACATGTCCTTTGATCCATCTTAACCTGTTGTGAACAATTGTTGGTTCTGATGGATTTGAAGTTTCCCCCTGAACAGTTGCCTCTGTTGGGTGTAATGCACCAGAATTTTGACTTTCCGATGTGCTATTCACTTGTTCTGCAGGGTTAGTACATGATATGTCTGATGATTTATATGTCAGAGATTTATCATGTTCTAGGATATCTTCAGATATCATTTCAAAAAGATGCTCATAATTTTCTTGTTTGTCGGAAAAATTTATTTCTTTCATGCATTCATCAGAAACCTCAGTTTCTGATGAGTCATCAAATGAAACATATAAACTTTCTCTGATTCTCCTTGTGTTAAGAATAAAGATTCTATAAGCTTTTGAAGACAAAGAATATCCAAGAAAAATACCTTTTTCTGCTTTTCTGTCAAATTTTTCATGGCTTTCAAAATCATTGAAAACAAAGCATCTACAACCAAATGTGTGTAAAAGTTTTACACTTGGAATCCTTCCATTTATTATGTTGTAAGGTGTTTTGTTTAGCCTTTTGTTGATAAGGGTTCTGTTTTGAGTAAAACATGCATTTGCAATTGCCTCTGCCTAAAAGTTAGTGGGCATTTTAGCATAAGCAAGCATTGTTCTGGCAGCTTCTACTAAGGTTCTATTCTTTCTTTCAACAACCCCATTTTGTTGAGGGGTTCTGGGAGCTGAAAAATCATGAGAGATTCCTTTACTTACAAGAAAGCTCTCAATTTTTGAATTTTTAAACTCTGTTCCATTGTCTGATCTGATCCTTCTGACTGTTAATTTTAACAGGTTTTCAATTTTCTTGATAAAATTAATGATCAGATCAGGTGTTTCACTTTTCTTTCTCAAAAATTCAACCCATGTATATCTGGAAAAATCATCAACTATTACTAGTATATATTTCTTTCTAGAAAAACTTTCTGTACTTATGGGTCCACACAAATCCATGTGTAAAAGTTCCAAATTTTGTGTAATGGAAGATTCAGAAATTGATTTATGTGAGCTTCTTTTGGATTTTCCCATCTCACAAGCATCACAAATTTTATCTTTTTAGAGGATATAAAAGGTAATCCTTTTACCAGACCTTTACTTGCTAGTTTTCTTAAGTTTTTGAAATTTAAGTGAGCCAACCTTTTATGCCACAACCAAGTACTTCTTTTGTTGATTTTGGAAAATAAACATCATTTTGGATGTTCATTTTCTTCTTTGAAATCAAAGTAGTAAATTGATTTTCTTATTCTTTTGCCACTTAAATAGATGTTGTTATCATCCATACCTATTAGCAAGCATTTTTCTGGTAAAAATATTACCTGAAAACCTTTGTCACAAAATTGACCACAGCTCAGCAAATTATACTTTAAGCCTTTAACATAGGCTACTCTTTCAATGGTCAAACATCCATACCTGATACATCCGTATCCCATGATCCTCCCTTTCACTCCATTTCCGAAGTTCACCATTTTACCCAGCTTTGAGACAAAGTTGCTGAGTAAGCTCCTCTCCCCAGTCATGTTCTTGGAGCTTCCTGAGTCGCAGCACCAGATCTGCTGCACATGATGGTCCTGAAATGGAATGGTTAGAGGGTTTTAGGTACCCAGGCATGCTTGGGTACTCTTTCTGATGATATTTTAGTCTTATTATATCTTCTAAATGACATTTCATCAGAATTTCTGTTATATGCTGAGCCATTAACATAATTTTTCTCTTTCTTTAGGAGATGTTGTTGAACAAGCTTCAGTATGTCAACACACATACAAGATTCATCAGAAATTTCTGATATAGTTTCGTGATGGAATGATGGGATAATTTTGAAAAGATAAGAGAACTGCTTCTGGAGTTTTTACAAATTCTTGATTGCATTCACTTCTTTTTGGTTCAAAGTTGGGCTTATCAAAGGAATATTCAGAATATGTTGATTTGCAAGTTTCAGAATCAGATTCTGATGTAAATTTATCAGAAATCTGTTGAGTTGCTTTTACAAAGACAGTGGGATTGCTGTTACTTGTTCTTACATAACCCAAACCCTCTCCTTTGTTCTTTGGAGTGGACTCTATGAAATTTATGAATTCTTTTGCTTCTTGAAAACCTCTTACATTAATTTCTTTATCATTGATTTTCTTGTAAAGATCTCTTCTTTCATTTTCATAGAACTCGATTTTAGCTCTTTGATCTAAACTTTGTTCTATAAGTAATTGGTTTTCAAGAATAATTTTATTCAAGGTCCTCTGCAACTCATCAAATTTTTTACCATCTGATTGATGTTTAACTTGCAGGTTTAAAAAATCTGACATGAGCTCATTTAGCTTGTGTTCAAGATCAAGATTGTCTAAACTTACCTGTTGTCCTGAAGTTTCTGGTATGCCTTCAGAAAGTGCCATGAGACAGAAGTTAGCCATTTCTTCTTCTTTTTCTTCATCAGAAGAGTCATCAGATAGCCATGTATCTGTCCCAGCAATTAAGCTGACTTGCTGCTGTTGCTTCTTAGCTTCCTCAAGCTTCTTTTCATAGTAAGCAACATCTTTCAGCTTCTTGGTCTTGCATTCTGATGCATAATGAACTCTTTGCTTGCACTTGTAGCACACCACCTCAGCCTTCCCATTATCCTTAGATCTAACTTCTTCTTTAGATCTTCCATCCATCCTCCCTCTATCACTCCTCTGGTATCTCTGGCCACCTCCCCTTAACCTCTACTCAAATGTTTTGGTGAGCAGTGCTATAGCTTCAGCAAAAGCTGATAAATCTGATGATGTGTCAGAAACTTCAAAACTTTGACTGTTTGAAGGTTGTGGGTCATTGGAAGTTGCTGGTCTTTGTGGGTTTGAGATAAGAGCTAAAGATCCCCCTCTTTGAATGGTTTCTTCAAATATTTCTTCCTCTCTGGGGATCAAGATGCTGTATAAGTCATGAAGACTCATGTTTCCTAGTTCTAAGGTTGAGGACAAAGTCATGGTTAGACTCCTCCATTCTCTAGGTAAAGCATCAAGAAATTTTATGTTTCTTTCATCATTTGACTTGGTTATACCAAATATCTTTAGCTCGTTTAAAAGTTTTGTAAACCTTTGATATGTATCATTTAACCTTTCATTAGGTAAACTTTTAAACCTTTCATAAGATGAAACATTGTTTGTTCTCCTGTTTCTTCTCATCCTTTCTCCTCCTTCACAAAGGTTTTCCAACTGATCCCATATTTCCTTGGCTGATGCACAAGCATCAACTTGTGAAAATATGTCATTGGGGATGGTCATTATTAAGAGTAATTTTGCTCTTTCATCCCCAGCTACCTTTTCCTTGTCTTCCTCACTCCAAAGTATTTCACTTTTAGGAGCTCGGGAGGCAGGGATAGCAGGTAGTTGGCCAGTTGCTGGAATTGCTGGTATTTCAGTCATTGGTATATGTGGACCCCTTTCAATGGATTGAAATAGAGCTCGGTCATGACCATTTAGGAAATTGACCATCCTGATTTTCCATTGGGGGTATTCCTCCCTGACCAAAGTCGGAGGTTTTGACATAGAACCAATGTTAAAAGCATTATTCCAGGATTGAAAGCTGGCCATATTTAGAGAAAAGAAGATGAGCGATTGATCGTTCGAAAATAGTTTATTCAATCTGCTCTGATACTAATTGTTGGACCCAGTATGGCCTAAACAACTTCTTTTCACGTAATATGGCAAGTGATTTCAGTAGATGTGAAAAAGATGTGCGGAAATGGAAATCAGACTTTCAAGAAACAAGACGTACAGAATTATCAAGTTTATATCACTTTGAAACAAAATAGTTTAACAAGGTGATTGTAAGATTATTATCTAATACAAATGAATCTTGAATTTTGTGGGTGAGAAGAGCAATGGAGTTTGGGTGTTTGTATGTGAATGCTAAGCTTCAAACTCAATTATCTTCTTCTGGTTGAGCCTTCTATTTATAGAAGGCTGAGTGCATGAATAAACAATAGTTTATTCATGCAATAAGTCCTGCAAAACGTGGCCATTTGACATATACATTGAATCATTCATTCAAGTTGCCTTTTTCATCATGAGATCCAATAATGTCAACTTGCTTCGGTAAGTGTGGCAGGATAGAGCCAATTTCAGACAAGTGGGGTATTCCATCAGAATTCTGATGAATCCACTTCATCAGAATTTCTGATGAACATATCATCAGAAAAATCTTGATGATCAGAATCATCAGAAATATCATCAGATCCATCAGAAGTGACCTTTACTGATAATCGAATTCAGCTCTTGATCACGATAATCTATACACATACGAAAGGACCCGTCTTTCTTCTTCACGAACAGAACTGGGGCTCCCGAAGGAGAAGAACTAGGTCGGATAAAGCCTCTATCCAACTGTTCTTGAAGTTGATTAGACAGTTCTTGTAACTCTCCCGGTGCAAGACGGTAATGAGCACGAGCAATCAGGGCTGTTCCTGGCGTAAGGTCGATCTGTGACACCTGGGTCACTGTGACCATAAAACAGATACCAAGCCAATGATATATTGTATTTCATACAAGGGATCTGTATAAATATGTGTATCTTTTGCACGTATCAATTCTTGTTCGATTTCAAGCTCTAAATCGCTTTCTGGAAGGTTATACGCGCACTGATGCGTAAACATAACCAGTTTAATGCAACGAACACTCCAGAATAGTGAAATAGGCTTAACATACCTTAAATAACCTTTACATAACTTAGAAGTAAGTTTTGAAGGCTTTGGTAGGGCAAAAATCAAGTTTAATCGCTTACAGGGACTAAATTCGACAAACTACGAAAGTATGCAAATTTGAGCTATAACAGACATTTCGGAACATGACCATAAGTTAAACATACCATAAATATCCTTTACATAGCTTAGAAATAGGCTTTGAGGTGTTCGGTGTGCTAAAATAAACTTTCGGGTCATTCAGGGACTAAAAGTGTCAAAAAGTGCATAAGTTTGCACTTTCGCGCATAACTTATGTTCTGAATACATCCGGACACCCAAAAATTTATGTAAGCATCATAATATTATGCCTTAGTGTTTGGCATGAGAAAAATCCATTCGTCGCGTCATTTGGATCGTTTTTCACGCTTATGCGCATTCCGTCGTAATTAAGCGAACATCGCGATCGTACGACCAAACGAACCGACATCCGGCATATTTTTGAGCATGTTTCATGTCCTCAATGTTTAAGCATCATTTTAGGGCCTTAAAGATGGCTTAACAGGCCTTAAACATGTCGAAAATGGCCTTAAACCACAACAGGGACCTGAACTGTCATTTTTCCAAAGTTGTTTTCTGATCAGGGCATCCAGGCGGCCCGTGTAAACCCAGGGTGACCCTTTACACGGCCCGCGACAACCCTTCAGGTCAGCAAAGGTCGTTTTTCCAGCTGCTAGCAGCCTTTCAGCACTCCAAAGGGCAATGCCTCTTGCAAATCTCTGGGTTTGGGGTCACATTATGATACCACAATTTTGCGACACTTGTACGGACGAGATCCGAGCACGTAAATCGATAAACAATCCTAACGGTCTTGCATATCCTATAAATACCCCCCCCATTCTTGGAAAACCCACAAATCTGATCTAAAAGCTCTAAGTTGAAGCCATTGCTTCATACCTGAGCTCCTAGATCAAGATTAGCTTTCGGGGACCCTTCGTAAGTGTTCTTTCGTTCTTTTCATTCGTTTTAGCGTTAAAGTCAAACTTTGTTTGACTTTCTGCATTGACCAGTTTATGGTCAATGCGAAGTTCGTTTGAACTTCATAACGTGAGCGTGATCACGATGGTTATAGTCCCTAGTGACTATACCTACTGATTACCACGTTATCTAGGCTCAGTGACGAGTCGTAGTTTCGGCCAAAATGCGCATTCTTGTGTGTTTTGCAACCAAACTACTCATAAGTATCAAAACCGTTTGTTTTGATACCAAACCTATTTTCTAAACTTAGTTAAGCATGTTTTAACATGCTTAGCTCGCCACTTTTAGTTGAGTGCTTATATAGGGTCGTAAGGTAAGCGATCTAAACAATCGCTTATACTTTCGAACCCGACCCTTTTGGTCGATCTTTAGGATCCGACTAAATGCTTTAGGTAACCGTAGTTGTATAGGGAATAACCTTTCAAGGTTATACCTTATGGTCACGGCATTTATTTAGTTGTATGATAAGTAGTTTATATGCCTTAGTTAAATTACCAAAATGCCCTTTTTACGCCAAAATTCATATTAAAGCATATGTAACATAACTTTTGATATCTAAACTGATTTGGCAACAATATTAGATATGTTAAGGCATATTTTACTTATCATAGGTGTTGATGCACAATGTCTAAAGCCTGCGTCTTTGTAATGCTAGATTAATGTATAGGGTCCAGATAGGTCATTTTGTATAAGTTCAGGGGGTTAAAATGTAATTTTATAGTTTTCATGTTGTAGGTCCGCTTTTGTGGCACTTGTCCACAAAAGCGAACCAACTTAGTTGACAGGTCCGCTTTTGTGGACATGTCACATTAGCGGACCAGGTAGCCTATATATACCCTTGTTCAGTTCTTCATTTGTAACCTTGTATGTGAACTAACGTCGAAGTGCTGTCCGTACGACAAGCGATATACAAGTGAAGAAAAGTGTTTAAAGTGTGATTCCTTCTGTTTCTACTCCATTCTTTTACATTTTGCTTTGTATCATGTATGAAATGTGTTTCCGCCACATTTCCGGCAAGCACTATCTCTGATTGACTCATTCTAGAGGTCAAAACTGATCCTACAATTGGTATCAGAGCCAGTTGTGAGTTAGTTTGCTAGATACAAAGTTGTTTACCCGTACTTTTGAAGATTTGGACAGTTTGAACGGTTGAAATGGACTGAAACTTTGACAAAAGGTGTAAAATACACTAATAACAAACCCTTGAGAAGAATAGACTCAAATTCAGCCTAAAAGTGACCAAAAACCACTCGAGATATAGATCCGCTTTTACGTCATCCTAGGTTCGCTTTTTTTGGTCCGCTCCAAGGTGCAAGATTTGCCAGTTCGCTTTTGTGGTTCGCTCGAAATGTTCAGTTTCTTTGCTGGTTCGCTTTTGTGGTCCGCTCCAAGGTTCACAAGTTTTCAGGTTCGCTCCTAGGGTTATTGCTTGGTCCGCTCGAAAGACAGTTTTCTGGTCCGCTCCAAAGACCATTTTCTGGTCCGCTTTTAGTATCATTTCTGGTTCGCTCCAGGGATAACCTTCTGGTTCGCTGATAGAAACATTCTGGTTCGCTGATAGAGACATTCTGGTTCGCTGATAGAGACATACTGGTTTGCTCTTAGTGTTAGTTCTGGTTCGCTCCTGTGAACATCTACTGGTTCGCTTATACTGTCAGTGTAGATTCGCTTTTCAGAACAGTTGTTTGAAAATTTCTTTGTTGTGACTGAAAATGGAAAACCAAGACTTTTATAACATGTTTGCGGGTAGTGGTGGAGTTACTCAGAGTCCTGCTAGCATCATGCAGAATGTAAATCTGGAAAACGAGCTTGGAACGATGCAGAAGCCTCCGAAATTGATGAGTTTGGATGAATATTCAGGGTGGTCCGGGAGGTTCAAGAATTGGGTGCAGGCCAACCATCTAGAATGCTGGATGAAAATCGAACGCAAATATGTTCCTCCGATGGATGGATTGAATATGTTGAAAACTATTGCAAGTCTTACAGAAGCGGAGCAGATAGAGTTTAAAGCAGAAAAGAAGATGGTTAGTATTCTGCAGCAAGCGATCAAGGAAGATATTCTAGTTCTGCTACAGCACGATGAAAGTGCACAGTCAATATGGCAAGCTTTGGAACAGAAATTCAAAGGCAGTGCGTCGATGATCAAGAGTAAGAAAGCACTGATAAAGAAAGAATTTAATATATTCACGGGAATTAAAGGTGAATCGACAAAGCAGGTTATCGAGAGGTATTATCATCTGGTGGTAGAGATGAGAAGGTTGAATATCGAAAAGACGAATGAGGAGTGGATAGACAAGTTATGTGATGCGCTTCCCTATGAGGAATGGGGAACGTATTTGATGATGTTGAAAAATAGTTCAGATTTCGTGAACTATAGTTTGAGCGTGTTTATAGAGAAGATCGAGGCTCATGAGTTGGAATTGGTAAAGATCAAAAAGATGAACTCAGCGAATATGCCACAAGATGTGTCTTTGTATTATAAGAATAGTCCGGCAACATCGAATGTTTAGAGTCCGAAGATTCAAACCGGGTTTAGTGTAGACAACACATCTACTGCTGCTTCAAATGCCTATCAGTCAAATCAGTCGACTCCATTTGCCAACTTCGAGCCAAATGTCAAAGTCTCAGAGCAGAATTCTCCTCAAAGTTCTACAGGTTCAAATCAACAGACGTTTGTGTCCGGTGTTCAATGCAACATAGCGGTCAACATCAAGAACGGGAATGAGATCACTGAGAATGCAGCCAAGCAGCACATTGCTTTACTGGCATCAGTTCTGGAAGCTTATGAAGGTTTGGTAGCTGGAAGGATCGGTAATCCTGATATGACTAAAGAGGATTACGATCAGATCGATCCGGAAGAACTTGAACTGATAGATATAAAGTGGTGCATGGCGAGTCTGGTACGAAGAGCTCAACGCTTTATGGAAATCACTGGTAGAAGCAGTTTGTCAGGCCCTGATCAGAAATTAGGGTTCGATAAGTCAAAGGTTACCTGTTTTAAGTGCAAAGAATGAGGTCACTTCAAGCACGAATGTCCCAATCGTGAAGTGCAGAATCATCAGAACCCGTTTACAAACGATTATTACAGACAAGCTATATATCATCGACCAAATCAACAACCTGCTGTTCAGAGGCCTCAGATTGAGAACAAACCAGAGAAGGCACTTATCGTCAACCAAGATGATGAAAAAGTTGCGTCTGGGTTTAGTTGGGACAAGTATATTCCAGGAAAGGATGATCAAGCAATGATGGCTGAGGTAGTTGAGATTACCGAGACAGTTGCAGAGTCGAAGGTTATCGATGAGGTTGTTACTGAGAATGTCGGTGAAGTAGTTTCTGAGAGTGTTGTTGAGTCTGGTTCTGAAGTGGTTGAGGAAGTAGTTACTGAGATGGTAGATGAAGTTTCTGAGGTGGTGGTTGAAGAAGTTGTTGAGGTTGTTGATCAAGTGATTCCGGAGGTTGTTGAAAAGGTTTCTACAGATAGTTCCGCAAAAGCTGAGGAATCAGTGATAGAAGTTCTCAATTTTCAATCACGACAGGAGGAATTTGTCTATACTATGAAATCAATTCTACCTCCTAACGTTTTTGATTCTTTTGCAGATTATTTTGAAGAGCCAAGAACTGGTACATGTCCAAGATTTGAAGCAGAGAAAGAAGCAGTCGAGGAGGTGATCGACGTTTCCAAAGAAATGACCGGAGAGGCTCTAAAGGAAATTGCAGACAAAGCGTTGATGAGCAAGTTGAAAGAGGTAGACACAGATCTCCAGGAGTCAAAGTCAGTTAATAAGATGTCAGTTCTAGGAGAGGAAATTGGAGTCCTAGAGGTCAAAGTTGTCAAATCGTCTGAGTCAGAGTCAATTCAAGTCGGTAAAGTTGTCTGTGAGGATAAGAATGTTGTTGAAAATGTTTCAATCCCTGAAACACCATGTCAAAGTTGTTCACAACCTTGCATGGAGTGTCTTGAAAAAGACACTAAGTATCAGGAATTGAAACAACATACTGATTTGGTGAAGTTTGATCTAGAACAGGTAAAAGAGGCATATGACACGTTATCTAGGTCAATCAAAATGATTCAAAAAGAGAGTATTGAAAATGATAAAGCAACAAAGTTGGCTCAATCCACATTGTTTGATAAACAAAGAGAAGTTAATTTTCATCTTGACACGATCGCATCTTTAAGAAAAGAACTTGAGTTGGTTAAAATTGAGAATGACAGAATTGATCAAAAGTTGATGAGCTATGTGGCTTCATCTTATGTGTTAGAACAAATTGTACCTCAACAGCCACATGCTTCACCAGCCTTCAACAGTGTTCCACCCCCAATGTGGAATCACTATACTCAGAAATATCCAGATGGGGTGGAAGCTGCATTAAACATCAAACTGAAAACAATTGAAAATGAGTTACCTGATAATATTGACATCACTTTCACTGCATCTGACACTGATAACGAATCCCAGGTTATCAAAACTGTTATTGTTCAGGTGTTGGATGATGAAAGTGAAAAATCTTAGAAAGCTAACTCGGTGGATTCTGTCAGTGATTCTGAGGAGGATGGGAATTTCTTAGATCGTTATTTGTCGAAAACGGATAAAAGTGCGAATGATGATCCAATCTTGGTGGTTTACACTATGGTTGGAACTGACAAACTTTATTCCGACATTGAGTTTCCGCTTCAGAACGTCAAATTCGAGAATGTTGAGAAAGTTTTTAAGTTGGTGGAACTGAGTGTTAACGAAATCAAGAAAAATGATTTCTTTTCGAAACTGAAAAAATCAGTTGGTTCTTCACGTCCTACTAGTTCGGAAAAGATAGATGGGGTGGGTAAAAGCCAAAACAAGAAAAATCAGTTTAAAAAAAGGTATTGGTTTTGAGAAGAAAATGGCTAAGCAGGTAGTTAAGCCGAAAGATAGGATTGATGATGTGTTTGTCGCTGGTCCTAGCACTGAGAATGAAAAAGAATATATCTTTAGTCAAAAAGTTGTTGACGATTTCAATGCAGCACAGAAGCTGAAAGTGGAAACTGTTACTACCACTTTTGTAGAGTATGATAAACGTGTGTGCTTTCGCTGCAATGAAATCGGACATATGGCTAAACAATGTCAGAAACTTTTTAAGAAACCGGTTGTTGAAAAGGGTAAACAAGAAATGATTTCCCCGATCCGTATTCTTAAAAGAGGTGAAACTTTGAAGTCGGAGGATAAGCCGAAGTCGATTTTCGAAATTGGCGAATCTTCTAAGTCTCACAAGACTTCAAAGTTTTACCCCAAAGCAAAAGTTTTTGAAAATCAATCGTGGATCGTGAAATCGAAACCACCAGTTGAAATCAAGAAAATGGAAAGTGTTTTGAAAAATGAGTCAAATCTTGTTAAAGATGATGTTGTTGAGCTTGAGACTGAGCTTGATAAGTTTTTGTCAGAAATTCCCACATTGAACAACAAAGTAAAACAAGATGTGAAAGAAAAAGAAACTTCAAATGTTACATTTAACTTTCCTAAAACAAATGAGAAGTGCAATGTAGTGTTCGGGTCTGTGTCAGAAGTGAAGAAATCGTGGGCATCATTGTTTGAGTAATGTGTTTGTGTGTTGGTTACAGGGGCTGCCCAAGTCTGTTCTTTCGAGGTGGATAATGGACAGTGGAGCATCACGCCACATGACTGGGTCATTAGCTCTCTTGTATGATGTCAAGGCTATAAATGGAAGCTACGTGGGGTTTGCTGGAAACCAAGGTGGCAGAATTGTCGGCCAGGGAAAGCTTACCAATGGCGTGATATCTTTTGACAAAGTGAACTACATTGTAGAGTTGACAAACAACTTGTTGAGTATATCACAAATATGTGATAAGGATTTTAGCGTTCATTTTACAAAATCAGAGTGTTTGGTTTTAAAGCCAGGGTTTAAAGTCCCTGATGAGTTGGTGCTGTTGCGCGCTCCGAGGGTTAACGATCTTTATATTCTAGATATGAGTGCTGCAACGCCAACAACTCCTCAAAAACAATGTTTTGTCACTAAATCAAAAGCAACTGAAAAAGAATCGGTAATGTGGCATAGAAAAATGGGACATATTCATGTACGTAAAATGAATTTTCTAGTGCACAACGATCTAGTTGAGGGTGTGAGTGTTAAGAATTTTCATTTGCCTGATGATTGCATTGCTTGTAAAAAGGGTAAACAGGTTCGAAAGTCACATCCGCTGAAGATGCTCAACACAATCAGGTTACCTCTCGAGAGATTGCATATGGATCTCTTCGGGCCTGTCAACGTCAAAAGCATCAGCGGGGATTCTTATTGTTTGGTGGTGACAGATGATTATTCGAGGTTTTCGTGGTTGCATGTTTGGAGAGAAAGGATGAAACTTTCGAGACGTTGAAGATTTTGTTTAAAAAGATGGAAACGGTATACAAGCTGTCAATCAGGAGAATTCGGAGCGATAACGGAACGGAGTTCAAGAATAACAAAATGTACGAGTTCTGCAACGAGAAGAGGATACTACATGAATTCAGGGTGCCGTAACACCACAACAGAATGGCGTAGCTGAACGAAAGAACAGGACCCTGATCGAGACTGCACGTACAATGTTGGCCGATTCCAAGCTTCCGATTTACTTCTGGAGTGAAGCAGTTTCAGCGGCATGCTATACTTTAAACCGAGTTCTCACCGTGAAGAAATATAAAAAGACGTGTTTTGAGCTGCTGCACCGTTACAAGCCAAATCTTGAGTTCCTAGAACCTTTTGGCTCTCCGTGTACTTTCATAGATATCGATGGTAAATTCGGAGCAAAAGCGAATGAAGGGTTCTTTGTAGGTTACGCCAGCCCGCTTAAAAGGGTGTTTGTACCATGTCTGGGGAAGGTGATTCAGGTCCATCATGTGGATTGTCAGAAGCACACGCCATCGCAACAACTTCCCGGACAAAGATTCCTGTTCGACTACGACAAGCTCTGGGAATCGTTTCATTTGCCGTCCGAGCCGAGTGATGAGGAACTTGCTCTTATGTACCTGTATCAGCAAAGTCAGTCGCAAGAGCCAGAATCTAGACCGCTAGATGTTCCTATACCCATCGTGGGTACTCACGATGATGAAGCAGGACCAAGTGGAACTATTCATGAACCGCCAGATGAACCAGCTCCGTCATTTGACGTTTCTGACGACTCAGAGGAGGAACCCGCTCCTACCTTTGACGAAGAACCAAATGAGATATCAGAGGATGCTGTTGATCAAATTGTTGATCTCGACATTTCGAATCTGGAATCGGAAGTAGTGGTGCCTGACACGGTGATGCCATGGACGCTGTCTTATCATCCTTCAGAACAAATTATTGGCGATCTACAGAGTGGTGTCAAGACGAGACATCAGATAGACCGTGCTTTTACATGTTTTTATTCGTCTATCGCTGATATGCAGAAAGAAGTCTCATTCAAATGTTTTATTTCGCAGATAGAGCCCAAGACTTACAAAGAAGCGTTGACCGAAGACAGCTGGGTTAATGCAATGCAGGAAGAGCTGCAACAATTTGAGAAACTGGGCGTCTGGAGACTAGTCGATCTGCCAAAGAATCAGAGGGTGATCAAGACAAAATGGGTTTTTAAATGTAAACGAGATGATAGAGGAGTTGTGGTGAGGAACAAAGCACATTTAGTGGTCCAAGGCTTCAGCCAGCAGGAGGGAATAGACTATGATGAAGTTTACGTGTTGGTTGCAAGGCTTGAAGCAATTCTCATTTTTCTAGCCTTTGCATCTTGGAAAGATTTCAAAGTCTATCAACTCGACGTCAAATCAGCTTTCCTGTATGGCAAAATTCGAGAAGAAGTGTATGTGGGGCAACCGCCGGGGTTCACAGACCCACAACACAAAGACAAAGTGTTTCTACTGGATAAAGCTCTTTACGGATTACACCAGGCCCCGAGAGCCTGGTACGAGACACTTTCCACCTACTTGCTGGACAACGGGTTCACGAGAGGCACAGTAGACAGCACTCTGTTTACAAAAGAAGAAGCAGGCCACTTGCTGATAGTGCAGATTTACGTTGATGACATCATTTTCGATTCCACCAACGACGATTTGTGTAAAGAGTTTGAGAGAGTAATGAAGAAGAAGTTCGAAATGAGTTCGATGGGGGAGATGAAGTTCTTCCTCGGGTTACAAGTTGAACAAATGCCTGATGGAATCTTCATTCATCAGACAAAGTATGTAAAGGACGTGCTAGACAAGTTTGATATGACAGATTGCAGTCCTGCATCAACCCCCCTCGCACAGAACCATGGTATTTGTCCGGATGAACACGGAGTGAAGATGGATGAAACGTTATACCGATCTATCATTGGCTCGTTGATGTATCTTACAGCCTCCCGTCCCGACATCATGTACCCGACATGTTTATGTGCACGATATCAGTCGAATCCGAAGCAGCCACACCTGACGATCGTCAAACGCATCTTACGGTATTTGAAGGGCTGCCCAAGCATCGGCTTATGGTACCCTCGTTCGGGTGACTTTACTTTATCCGGTTTCGCTGATTCAGATTTCGGTAGCTGTAAGCAGAATGCAAAGTCCATCACTGCTGGGTGCCAGTTCTTCGGAACTCGGCTCGTTACCTGGCAGTGCAAGAAGCAAACTGCAGTTGCGCTCTCCACGTGTGAGGCTGAGTACGTCTCAGCCTCTAGCTGTTGCTCGCAGATCCTCTGGATCCAACAGCAGATGCGCGACTTCGGTCTGCAATTCTTGGATACACCGATATTTGTGGACAATGAAGCAGCCATAAATGTTACGAAAAATCCGGTTCACCATTCGAAAACAAAACACATTGAAATCCGACACCATTTTATTCGAGATTGTCACGAAAAGAAATTAATACGGATTGAACATGTGGGCACCGATGATCAGAAAGCTGATTTTTACACAAAACCGTTTGATAAAAAGAGATTTATTATCTTTTAAGGTTAAATGGGATGAAAAATCTGCAATCTGGGAGGGTAATCGAATGTGAAGCCGAACTGGGCGGCGATCTGACATGAACCGTATCGTGTTGTCAACTTTCGTTTGTACAGTTGTATTTTTTTTTTCTGCTTTTCGTTAAAAACAAAAACACAAAAATATGTTTTAGTTTTAGGGGGAGAAATTCGCAGAAAAATACAAAAACATGATAAAATCATAAAAATCCAAAAACATTAAAAAATTCAAAAAAGAGTTGTGTAGTATAGGGGAAATGATAGTACATCAGCTAAACGGACGCAGTACGCTAAAGAATTGTAATGTAAAAATGCAATTAAGCAGTCTCGCTAAAGATGTGCCGGTAGGTTCTTACAGAATTAGTAGATGAGTTTGGGATATAAACCTTAATTTAACTTGCGTTTTCGTGGGGAACACCTCCAGGATATATAGGTAACCCCTGAAATCCTGTTTGAAAGGTCCCGTATTCTGAGATACTAGGTCTTTATGCTCAGTGATATCTGGGGTATTATCCCGGGACTTCTGCTGTATGGAAATACTGACCTAGTCCCCGGATAATACTTTTCGCAAAAAGCTTTGAAACATAAGCTTCACCCTCAGCATGCTGATGAAACAATAAAATTGATAGTCGCTGCTGTTGAAATATAAAAGATCCTCTAAAGGGGACCCACCTTAAAGTCGAACCGTCATCTCTCTGCTGAACGAAGTTCTGACCTGAGCTCTCACGGTTTCGCATCTACCCCTAACAGATATCAGCTGTGGTATATTCACCTGTAAGACTGAATACTGGGATCCGGATACGGGAGTATATACTGAGGTGGGAACACATGTTAACGTTTAAGTCCTTAAAACACTAATCACGTATCCCGAACAGATTGAAAGTTTTGTGAGAATTTAAATGGATCAATATATCGGCAATCTACACGAATTGTTTAATGCTTAAAATGAAATATTAGCTTAACGGTACTAGTGTTCTGTCAGAAGCTGATATGATCCCCTAACACGCTCGCAAAAATATTGTGTGTATATATTTCAGTTTGTACAGATAAAATCCCAAAAAGATTTTCTTTTCTCATTTTATTTTCGACAACTGATACTGGGAATTAGAAGATCAAAACCCATGTGCAGATCATGTCAGTGTCTGGTACGTGCGTGACTATACATATTTTTACAATGAAATTACACACGAATTGGTTTTAAATTTATAAAAGTGATTATTACTTTTACATCAAAACACACACGAAAGGGCAAGTGTACCCCGTCATATATGTAGTAAAGTATCGGTAAGAACCAAGTATCGATCCACGGAAATGGGCGGAGAAATAATACTAGACCTTTGCCACTAAATTACCGGTAAAAACATAATTTGTTTTGGTTTTAATTAATCTAAAGTAAGCATAAATAAATATTTATCAAACATAGTAGATTATATATAAATAGCCTTGCTTAATACACAACCGCAGCATGTCAACTAAGTCAGTTTTGGCATTTAGAAGCATTCGGTCAATTTTCCATTTCGAGACAATTAGTATCCCTTTCGGGAATCCTAACATGACAATCATTCGGAAAGTTAAAACGATAAACACACTTTAACCACCTAAAATTGTTCTTTAACGTGCGATTGATAAATGTCTACAAAAATCTCCTAAAAATAAGTTAGTCATCCGTTAGGAGTTTTCTAACCTCACTTAATCAAGGAAAGCAACACCGATAAACACAATGCAGCCACCGAGACAAGCATAAACTAGATTAAATCACAACCGAGTTCATTTTACAAATCTTGCACATAAATTCACCAAGATAGCAATTTTGGCCGAAACTACTAACTAAGCTAACAAATCATGGCAAGAATTCATAACAACACCATCTAACCCGTTAGAGTCCTTCCGTGAGGGCAAGCTCTCTTGATTAATAATAATTGCATTTTATTAAACCACTAACCCGTTAGAGTATCATGGTGCCTACATTTTAACCAAGTTAAACTAGTTAACCAAATTAAAAGTTTACTAATACATGATTAAATAAGCTTCATTTTGCAACTATCTTACCTAACCAAGCACCAATCATCCAACACAATTACTTATAATCAAGAAATCAATATCAATAACAAGGTTGCAAACTAATCATCAAAGATAATCACAGAAAATACTTCAAAATGTCATTACAAACATAGATTAACATACTAATCAAGCAAGGGATTGTTGTGTTTTTGCCCAAAGGCTTACATTAATACATAACAATCAGTCTAAATGCTTGAAATATAACAAAAGTATGGAAAGATTTGAGAAACCAAACCATAAACAAGCATAAGAATGAGAATCTGGATAGTAAATGAGCAAAACCGGGCAATGTGGCTTGAATCCGAGTGAAAGCAGCAGCCTTCGGAGCCTCAAAATCGCCTGCAGAGCTCCCAAAATGTCCAGAGTTACGTCTAAAATGGTGCTGTTCTGTTTAAATGCTTTTTCGAAGTCGCACGGCCGTTCTTACGATCGCACGACCGTGCACTTTAAGCATTATTGGTGGTGGGCCACCATACTGCGTGACGTCACAGATCGTTGACTGGTCTTCGGTCACGCACGGTCGTTCTTGACTTGGCACGACCGTTCCTTTCCGGCATTTGGCTTGCACGCCTTGACTTGTGGTCGTTCCACTCCGAGATGTTGTTTGATCTCGGATCCGCACGACCGTTCTCCATGAGGAACGACCGTGCATTTTCGGGTTTGCCTTCATTGCCTTGCACGGTGAGTTGCACGCCTGGTTCATCGCCGGGACTTTCTTGTTTGTCGGATATGCACGGTCGTGCATATGGCCGCATGACCGTGCCAAACGCCCAGGTCAGTCTGTTTCCACAGAATCTTCGCAGCTTCATCGTTTTGTCCGGAAAGTCCTCGTTTTTGGTATCATCTCGTCTGGTATGCTGTTTTAGGCCTGTAAACCAAAATGTAGATAATTAAGTATCCGAATGACGGTTTTACGGCCGAAAACGCATAAAATGGGGGTAAAACGGGGGACTAAAATATGTGTAAATTAGCGAATATCAAATCTCCCCACACTTGAACCTTGCTTGTCCTCAAGCAAGCAGAACTAAAAAGCAATAAAAGACGGAAAGAAACAAGTACGATAATTTACACACTATTTTATTGAAAACTACTATAAACGGTTGGCCGGTTTGTCGAAAGACATCATCAAAAGACTAAAACCCAACAAGCATATGCAATTATAATAGCGACAACCAAAAAGCCGTGACTTGACATTTAATTGACTCGACATGTTAATCTTCACACGACTCACAATATTCACACACACTCGGTTTTATTTATGAAACATACATAAAATGTGTATGTGCAAACACTCAACGCCTAGTCAATGAAACATGTAATATCATAAGCTTGTCATAAGATCTCGTCTCCACCAACTAACATGCAAATAAGTGTAAATCAAGAGGTCTTTACGGGTTGTAACGTTAGGCTTGGGCGAAGGGTATGGATGTAGACATTTAAAGTGGCGAAAATGGTTAAAACTCGGTTTTAGCGTTTAACTAGCAAGAACATAATACAATTATACATACAAACGCCTTAAAAAGGCGACTAAAGCGCAATCGAGCTTATCAACGAAATTTTAACATTTAAGCATTCAAAATTGCTCGATTTCTATCAACTTCACCCTATTTTAGGGTGTTTTATTTTCTGGGTTGTGTTGCTTCTTTCTTTTCTTTTTTTTTTTATAAATAACTATACAATAAACCGAAACAAATGCTAGTTAAACGATTATTTTGTCCGAGTTTCAACACTAAAAAGGGTTTAAAAACATAAAAAGGCTAAATTTGGCTAAGTGGGCGATAATGTGGGTAAACAAAGGTAAACGGGAAGGCTCGACATGGTTAATCCTAAAGGGTAATATAAGGTGAACGGGAAGCACAACACAAAGAACAAGGCTTACAACAAAGGGGTAATCTAAGTGCCTCTATCACTTTTACACGAATTCACAAGTTCATGGTCTTAACAAGCATACTAGTGACAAATTCTAAATTACACATAACATCCGGCTCACTCCTATATCCGAAATGAACAAATATATAACAATAGGCTCAAATATGCTCACGTAACGGATGGAATGGGTAAAAGTGTGAAAACTATCATGTAAGTCTTTCTTTGTTTGTCACGCTTTCCGGTTTTCTTTTTTCAAAAATATTTTGCTTGTCGAGTTTTTATCAAGTCCGAAGCTTTCTAAAACACAACCAACCGGTTTATTTACTAAAATATATACAAAATACAGGTATTTTTGAATGATTTTTCTGAATTTTCTGATTTTTTTTTTTTATATAAACTAGGACAAACAAAGTTAACAAAGTTAACCCCCTCCCCACACTTGAACTTCGCATTGTCCCCAATGCGAAACCCGAAATATAGAGAAAAAGGATAATGGTACTCCCCTCAAGATGATATCTGATGAATCGAGGCTTCCAAAGCTGCGTCTGTCATATGCTCCTGTGAAAGACTTGATAGCCACAATCTGCAAATATGTCATATGGTACAGCGCAACAGAACAATAACAGAATAAACCCAAATAAACCATAATTTACATAAATACTACTAGTTCAAACAAAGACATAACATAAAGCAAAATGTTTAAAAAGTACAATACAGTCCGAGGGTGTTCGAAATAGTATGCAAAAAGAACACTCGAAATAACAACTACTAATAATAACCATAAAAACCACCAACGAAAATCACCACCAACGCCTACTCGTCAACATCGTCATCGTGTCTCGTGAAGGACGGGCCCGCACCACCGTAACCAGGAGGGTTCCACGGTGGGAACTCTGGAGGGTTCTGGAAGTAGTTGGGATATGCATGGCGCATCTCCCCAAATAGGTATGAAAACCCGGCACTCACTCCCTGATACAAGCTCTCCTGGCTCTGCCTCAGCTGATCCTGACTGGTCCGCAGCTGATCCTGACTGGCCCGGATATGGTCCTGGCTGGTCCTGATCTGATCGATATACGTACCATGTTGTTCCTGCGTGACCCGCATTTGCTGGAACTGCTGATAAAAGTCCGGCCAATCCTGATGCTGGTAGAACTCGTGGTGCTGCGGCTGGTGTGGCGGTGTGTGTGGCTGATGCTGCTCGTGCATCTCTACATCTTCTTCCTCTTCCTCTGATGGGAGCGGAGGTAACGGGTCCCATACCTCGTTATTCAGCCCCCTCAACCTATCCCCGTGATCAGTCTCAATAATAACCCCCATCGCTTTCAGCGATCTGATGTCGACATGCACCCCCTCAGTAATCAGGGTGAGACTCTGAAGTACCTCATCAGTCATAAGATGCTCATTGTAAGCAATTTCGGTCACATACTGACCGCCATGTATTTGACTGCTAGGAGTCCTCCCTGAACACTTCATAAAGTATTCAGCCATACGCGCCGCTAAGTTAATTGGCGCCTTCTCCACCAATGCGTAAAGAAAAATCAGATCTGGTGTTGGACAGTTACCAAGACTGTCCATGCGCCCGCATATAGTGTGGCTGAATACATGGTGCATCACTCGCACCAGAGGGTCTTTAAGTCGCGAAGCTTTTGACATTCTGGGGTTGTATGGATCCCCAACAGCATTTACAGCCCAAAACTCATCCCTTGCTGCATCAGACGGGAAAGTGAACTGCTCTGTGAAGACACTGGCATCATCCATGTCTTCCCTAGTGTAAATACCGAGTCTCCTTCCCAGACGACCAACCGACCACCGGTGCCATTTACCACACAATCGGAAAGCTATCCGCTCCTTGTGGCGGAATTTGGGTCGTCGAGCAGCAACTGGCTTCTCGTAAGCATACGATGCAAAGAACTCGATGGTAAGCTCCAAGTAAACGGGTCGGTTGCAACCGACCAAATTTATTAATGGACGACTCATCATATTTTCCAAACGATCATATTGATTCAGTTCTTGCATCACTTCCCAATCAAGCCATCTTGGGACTCCGAATTGCCCCCTCCGGGCCCATAATTCGTCTCTTTTTGGAATGCACAAAGCTTCACGCTCGTTGTTAGGATCGAACTGTAGGAAGGGATGATTCATCTGTAATGGGGAACATTGTTAGAAAGACAGAAATAGGAGAAAATGGAATTGAAAACAGCCGAGCAGCAATTTATGAAGTTTCTGTCCAACTGATCTGGGCAAATGGCACGAGCGTGCTTCGATATGCACGGTCGTGCATATCCGAGAATTAACAGTCAAGCCCAGTGAATGTCGGACACGCACGTCCGTTCCTTAAGCGGAACGACCGTGCAACATCGGACACAAGCTGATATCGTTGAACCACCCGGAATCGCACGACCGTTCCATACAAGGAACGACCGTGCCACAACAGACCTGCAGTTTTTCGGACCCCTGATCTAGTAACAGCCTGATTTTTCGCAAATTTCAACAAGTATTTGGGCTAACAGGGGTCGGAATCACAATCGGGTGTTCACGATACTTCGATTTAACAAAGGTTAGGGTTTCGATTTGTTTATGAAGAGAACCCTAATAAATTCCCTTGTTGAATCGGAAGAAATCTACCTAGAAAGCAAGAAATCATGAAATCTAACACTAGAGACGTACCGTGCGAAGTTGGGTGCGAGATCGTGCGAAGAATCGTGCGATTTGGCGTAAAAACCGCTCTGGAACGGCTGCAGCTGCTAGGGTTCGCGAATGAGAGACTTGGCTGCAGATGAGGGTTTATATATTGTGCAAAATGACAAAACTGCCCCCAGCCTTCGCACGGTCGTTCTCCGATTGGCACGGTCGTGCGGAACCGGCGACTCTCATTTTCCTCGGTGATGCACCGAGGGTGCGACTCGCCGTGCCAGATCCTCGAAAACGCACGGTCGTGCGGATCGTGGCACGGGCGTGCATCAGCTGCAGATCAGAATTTTCTGCAGAATGCATTTTCAGCAACTGTTTTGGCCGTTTTTCGCCATTTTTTCGACACGCCAACTGTTCTAACAATATTGCAACATAGAACCTTCGCCCGGCACGAATAGAAACTGTACAAACTATCGGAAACTACCTAACTAACCTAAATTACGCTAAAACTATAAAAACATAAAAATGGACAATTTTGCCCCTATAACGCCAAAGACGCTCCTGCTACATTTTTGTCGGCGAGTCAGTAGCGTAGACTCATGCTAAATTTTTGTCGACGAGTCGATAGCAAGACTCCAAGCTAAAACTAGAAAAATAAATCCTAAATGACTAAACTACCCCTAAAGCGTAAAATACGCTCTTGCTGCATTTTTGATCCACGAGTCAGCAGCGTAGACTCTCTCCTCCCCACACTTATGATGTGTGCGGGGTTTGGAGTTCAATAACCTCCATCACCGACTCTGTCGGCCCGGCAACGTATAACTTCAAGCGATGCCCATTTACTTTGAAAATAACGCCGTCCGCGTTCTCTATTGCAACAGTCCCATACGGAAATATCTCTTTAACCGTGTATGGGCCTGTCCAACGTGAATGGAGCTTTCCGGGAAATAAGCGCAACCGCGAGTTGTAAAGAAGGACAAGATCGCCCGCTTGGAATTCTTTGTGGTCCTTCAAGCGTTTATCATGCAATCTCTTCGTGCGCTCCTTGTATAACACGGAGTTCTCATAAGCGCATTGTCGCAACTCTTCCAACTCGTGAATCTGGAGGAACCGGGCTTCACCTCCGGCTTTTAGGTCCAGATTTGCGGTCTTTAGCGCCCACATCGCTTTGTGTTCCAGCTCAACCGGTAGATGGCATGCCTTTCCGTAAACAAGCCTAAAGGGAGTAGTCCCAATAGGCGTCTTGTAAGCCGTACGGAAGGCCCACAACGCTTCATCAAGCTTATCTGACCAATCCTTGCGGTTTGCACCTACTGACCGCTCAAGGATTCTTTTAGCCCCCGGTTCGTGACTTCCACCTGCCCGCTTGTCTGTGGATGATAGGGCGTGGATAGACGGTGATGCACACCGTAACGGGACAAAGCTCTCTCGAGCTGAGTATTGCAAAAATGCGTCCCTCTGTCACTGATGAGCGCTTTCGGAGCGCCGAACCGGGCAAATAAGCTTTTCAAAAATCTCACGACCACCCTGGCATCATTGGTGGGTAAGGCCTGTGCCTCCGCCCACTTCGATACATAGTCAACCGCGACCAGGATGTACTTATTACCTCGTGAGGGGGGAAATGGTCCCATGAAGTCTATCCCCCAGATATCAAAGACTTCACAAACCTGAATCCAGGTCTGAGGCATTTCATCACGTGCCGATATATTTGTCGCTCTCTGGCAAGCATCGCACGCTCTAACCCAACTCTGCGCATCACGAAATATAGTAGGCCAATAAAACCCGGAGTCCAACACTTTCTTGGCGGTAAAGTTGGCTCCATGGTGGCCTCCGGTAGGTCCCTCGTGACAGTGGCGCAGAATATCGGTCGCCTCCTTCCCTGAAACACATCTCCTAATCACCTGATCAGCACCAACCCGAAACAAGTAAGGGTCATCCCAAATGTAGTGCTTGACATCCGAAAAGAATTTCCTCTTTTGCTGGTGAGTCAACCCTTTAATCAGAATCCCGCAAGCAAGATAGTTCGCAATGTCAGCGAACCATGGCGACTCATCGCATATCTCAACACTCATCAAAGACTCGTGTGGGAAGTTGTCATTTATGGAATCCCAACGCGCGTCCACGATGTCTCCATGCTCTAACCGAGATAGATGGTCAGCCGCTACATTCAACGCACCCTTTTTATCTTGAATCTCAATATCAAACTCCTGCAGCAACAAGATCCACCTGATCAGACGTGGCTTAGCGTCCTGCTTGCTGAAGAGATATCGGATGGCAGCGTGATCAGTATACACAACGGTTTTCGAAAGCACCAAGTACGATCTAAATTTGTCAAATGCGAAGACGACCGCCAAGAGCTCTTTTTCAGTCGTGGTATAATGCTCTTGAGCGTCGTGAAGAGTTTTGCTCGCATAATAGATCGGGTGAAAGTGCTTTTCTCTCTTTTGACCGAGAACGGCCCCTATGGCGTAATCACTCGCGTCGCACATAATCTCAAACGGCAAACTCCAGTCCGGTGCAACTAAAATAGGGGCCTCAATCAACTTTTGCTTGAGAAGGTCAAAGGCTCTCAAGCAATCATCTCCGAATATGAACGGAGCGTCTTTCTCCAACAGACGGGTCATGGGTCTGGCGATTTTTGAAAAATCTTTAATGAATCGCCGATAGAACCCGGCATGACCGAGAAAGCTCCGTATCGCTCTAACAGAGGTGGGAGGCGGAAGTCGGGAAATGATATCCACTTTGGCTGGATCGACCTCCATACCAGCATGCGAAATCTTGTGCCCCAGAACTATGCCCTCCTTCACCATGAAGTGGCATTTCTCCCAGTTCAGGACCAGATTCGTCTCCTCGCACCTCTTCAACATTTTCCTCAAATTTTCCAAACAGTGATCGAAGGAATCCCCAAATACCGAAAAATCATCCATGAAAACCTCCATGGAATCCTCGATCATGTCATGGAAAATTGCAACCATGCATCTCTGGAAGGTCGCTGGTGCATTACATAACCCAAAAGGCATCCGCCGGTAGGCGAATGTGCCGAAGGGGCATGTAAAGGTAGTCTTCTCCTGATCCTCAGGAGCGATAGGAATCTGAAAGTACCCAGAGAATCCGTCAAGGAAACAGTAATACAACTTCCCCGACAGACGTTCCAACATCTGGTCGATGAATGGAAGCGGGAAGTGATCCTTGCGAGTAGCATCATTGAGCTTGCGGTAGTCAATGCAAACTCGCCACCCAGTGACGGTACGGGTAGGAATTAGCTCATTCCTATCATTCGAGACTACAGTCATACCACCTTTCTTAGGTACAACCTGCACCGGACTCACCCATACAGAGTCAGAAATAGGATAAATCATGCCGGCATCCAACAATTTAATCACCTCCTTCTTCACCACGTCCTGCATATTTGGATTTAAACGCCTCTGATGCTGTGCACATGGTTTGTACTCGTCTTCCATCAGAATCTTGTGAGTACAAAAAGAAGGATTGATGCCCTTGATATCCATGATTTTCCATGCAATGGCTCTCTTATGAAGTCTCAGAACCTCGAGAAGCCGAATTTTCTCATCCTTTTCCAACGATGCCGAAATTATGACCGGTAGGCGACGCTCCTCGTCTAGAAATGCGTACTCGAGATGTGGCGGGAGTTCCTTTAACTCCAAAGGCGTCGGATCATCAACCGAAGGCTCTGTTTCCCCCTTTTTCACATGGTCAATTTCAAGAAATCTCTCCGGACTCTGGGAACCATCGTCACCAATCTAATAGACTGGCTGCTCGAAATCGTGGCCCTCCTGCGTAATGCCAATCAGGTCCCCACACGACAGACGTGTGTCCGAATCAATCTCATCAATAGTACCTTGAAAATGAGAGCAAACACATGCATCGACAATGTCGACGTAATAAAGCTTGTCATCGTGACATTGCGGATGCTGCATCGATCTTTTGATATCGAATGTCACGTGCTCATCATTCACTCAAAGCGTGATTTGGCCAGCTGCCACATCAACAATCGTCCTCGCTGTATTGAGGAAAGGACGTCCAAGTATCAAAGGTACCCTTGAATCTTCATCCATGTCAAGGATAACAAAGTCCCGGGGAAAACAAATTTATCGATTTTTACAAGCATGTTTTCCACAAATCCGCGCGGATACTTTATTGAGCGATCTGCCAACCGAATGCTCATCCTAGTGGGTGACGGCTCACCCAGATCCAGTTTAGTAAAAACCTTATACGGCATAAGGTTAATACTCGCTCCCAAGTCAGCCAACGCATGGCTAACAGACATGTTTCCAATCAAACACGGGTGCGTGAAACTACCAGGATCTCCCATTTTCGTGGGCAGACGGTTTTGCAGAACGGCGGAACAAGTCTCATTCATCACCACACACGATATATCCTCGAGCTTCTGTTTATTTGAGAGGATATCCTTAAGAAATTTCGCATACTTTGGCATCTGGGCCAAGGCTTCAACAAACGGTATATTGATGTGTAGTTGCTTAAACAACTCAAGGAACTTACCGTATTGTTCTTCATTCTTCTGCTTTTTCAGCCTGCCTGGATAAGGTACCGGAGGAGTGTAATCTTTGACCGGCTCCTGGACTTGTGCTGTACTTGCTGGGCGTAGCCTGGCTTGCACCTCGTCCAGTGTGTCAGTCGGGACCGCTTCAGTGATCGGTACTGAGTCCGATATGACGGGTCCGGTAGTTTTTCCACTCCTGGTCATCACAGCATTTACATCCCTCTGTCCGCCCGGGTTTGGTTCTGTATTACCCGGAAGACCGCCTGGGGGCCTTTTGGACATCATCTGTGCCAGCTGACCAACCTGATTCTCGATATTCTGAATCGAGGCCTTCTGACTCCTCATTTCTCCCTCGTTAGCCAGAAAACGATCCTCGCTTTGTTGGTATCGTTTTTCAGAGCTAGAGAGGAGCTGAGCCATCATATCCTCCAGCTTGGAATTGGACTGAGGGGCCTGTTGCTGGGAGCTACTCCTAGTGCCCTGATTCTGGTACGAATATGGACGCTGCTGGTAGGGTTGATTGTACTGCTGGTACTGCTGACCCTGCTGAGGCGCTGGAGCACGCTGAGTGAACCCCAATGGGTTCTGATTTCCTGCATTCGCTCGCCACCCAAAATTTGGGTGATTTCTCCATCCGGGATTATAGGTGTTGGTGTACGGGTTGTTCTACGGCCTTACTTGATTACTCACAAAATCTACCTCTTCCTGGCCCTCATATACGACTCCCTGAAAACATGCCCCAGGCTCGTGTGACACTCCGCACTGGTCACATCCCGAGCCAGCATGCGCAATCATCTGGGACTTGTCGAATCTCGATGTAAGAGCCGAGAGTTGTGCAGTAATGGCCGTGTAATCGTCTACAGCATGAACTCCTGAGCGAGATGATGATGATGTTGACCGACCTCTATCTCCATCCCGACGAGAGCTGGATTTCAACGCAGCTTTCTCGATAATATCATACGCTTCAGTCGGCGTCTTAGTTCCAAGATCGCCGCCCGCGTTCACGTCTAATCGCTCCTGCGTGTTATAGTTGAGCCCCTGATAAAACGTCAAAACCAGCTGTCGCTTGGAGAAGCCGTGATGTGGCACATCAATCAATAAATCCTTGAATCTCTCCCAAGCTGCATGCAACGACTCACCCTCGTCTTGGCGAAAGGAAACAATCCGGTTCCGTAGTTTGTTCGTTTTCTCAGGTGGAAAATATTTCTGCATAAACTGCTCCGCCAACTGATTCCAGGTCCTGATGGACCCGGCAGGAAGTGACATAAGCCAAGCTCTAGCTTTGTCACGTAACGAAAACGGAAACAACCTCAACCGAATTGCGTCCTCTGAAACACCAGTCATCCTAAATGTCGAACAAATAGCAAGAAAAGCAGCGATATGCCTCCCGGGATCCTCATGCTCACGTCCGTCGAACTGCACCGAATTCTGCAACATGTTAATAACACTAGATTTAATTTCAAAATTAGGTGCATCTATAGTGGGCTGAAGGATACTCGGCTCCAGGCCTGCCCTTCCGGGCTGATTTGTTTCATTCAATGGTCGGTCGTCGTCCGCCATGACGACTCTCTCCTCGTCCTCTAAGCTTTCGTCTTCAGAGATAATCACCGGCTCGTCAATTGCATTTGCAATGCGTTGTGCAACGACGAGTGACCTTTCGCGCAGCCTCCTACTTCTTCTAAGATTATGCGCTGGTTCGTCAGTCGGCTCAGCAATAGCGGGTGCGGGAGTTGAGGACATCAACCTGCAAACGAAAGACTGACACAATGAATATTTTGAGGACATCAACATTGCATGTTTTTTTTTAGTTTTAAATTTTTTTTTTTTTTTTTGCTGAATAAAAGCAGAATATGTATAAATATAGGCTGTAAAATTTATAAAAATCCGAAAATGGGCCGAAATTTTTATAAAAATTAAAGCAATGGAAATAATCGAATCGGCTAGTTTAAAAACGATTTTTAAGAGCCGAAAACTCAAAGAATAAATGAATCAATAAATCCGGATTTGAACAAATAAATAGAATAAAAATTTACAAATGTACAAAACAATCACAAAAAATGAATAAATTCAATTAAAAACAAGAAATATTAACAGATAAATCAACGAATAAATAATCACGAAAGTATACACAAATATTAACAAGTATATACACCGATAACACAATGACTCGGGTCGTTCCTAAAACTCGCCTTTCCCCAGCAACGGCGCCAAAAACTTGGTACGAGCGTGACTACACATATTTTTACAATGAAATTACACACGAATTGGTTTTAAATTTATAAAAGTGATTATTACTTTTACATCAAAACACACACGAAAGGGCAAGTGTACCCCGTCATATATGTAGTAAAGTATCGGTAAGAACCAAGTATCGATCCACGGAAATGGGCGGAGAAATAATACTAGACCTTTGCCACTAAATTACCGGTAAAAACATAAATGGTATTGGTTTTAACTACCCTAAAATAAGCATAACAAATACTTATAAAACATAGTAAATTATATATAAATAGCCTTGCTTAATACACAACCACAGCATGTCAACTAAGTCAGTTTTGGAACTAGAAGCATTCGGTCAATTTTCCATTTCGAGACAATTAGTATCCCTTTCGGGAATCCTAACATGACAATCATTCGGAAAGTTAAAACGATAAACACACTTTAACCACCTAAAATTGTTCTTTAACGTGCAATTGATAAATGTCTATGAAGATCTCCTAAAAATAAGTTAGTCATCCGTTAGGAGTTTTCTAACCTCACTTAATCAAGGAAAGCAACACCGATAAACACAATGCAACCACCGAGACAAGCATAAACTAGATTAAATCACAACCGAGTTCATTTTACAAATCTTGCACATAAATTCACCAAGATAGCAATTTTGGCCGAAACTACTAACTAAGCTAACAAATCATGGCAAGAATTCGTAACAACACCATCTAACCCGTTAGAGTCCTTCCGTGAGGGCAAGCTCTCTTGATTAATAATAATTGCATTTTATTAAACCACTAACCCGTTAGAGTATCATGGTGCCTACATTTTAACCAAGTTAAACTAGTTAACCAAATTAAAAGTTTACTAATACATGATTAAATAAGCTTCATTTTTCAACTATCTTACCTAACCAAGCACCAATCATCCAACACAATTACTTATAATCAAGAAATCAATATCAATAACAAGGTTGCAAACTAATCATCAAAGATAATCATAGAAAACACTTCAAAATGTCATTACAAACATAGATTGACATACTAATAGCTATAATCAAGCAAGGGATTGTTGTGTTTTTGCCCAAAGGCTTACATTAATATATAATAATCAGTCTAGATGCTTGAAACATAACAAAATTATGGAAAGATTTGAGAAACCAAACCATAAACAAGCATAAGAATGAGAATCTGGATAGTAAATGAGCAAAACCGGGCAATGTGGCTTGAATCCGAGTGAAAGCAGCAGCCTTCGGAGCCTCAAAATCGCCTGCAGAGCTCCCAAAATGTCCAGAGTTGCGTCTAAAATGGTGCTGTTCTGTTTAAATGCTTTTTCGAAGTCGCACGGCCGTTCTTCCGATCGCACGACCGTGCACTTTAAGCATTATTGGTGGTGGGCCACCATACTGCGTGACGTCACAGATCGTTGACTGGTCTTCGGTCACGCATGGTCGTTCTTGGCTTGGCACGACCATTCTTTTCCGGCATTTGGCTTGCACGCCTTAACTTGTGGTCGTTCCACTCCGAGATGTTGTTTGATCTCGGATCCGCACGACCGTTCTCCATGAGGAACGACCGTGCATTTTCGGGTTTGCCTTCATTGCCTTGCACGGTGAGTTGCACGCCTGGTTCATCGCCGGGACTTTCTTGTTTGTCGGATATGCACGGTCGTGCATATGGCCGCATGACCGTGCCAAACGCCCAGGTCAGTCTTTTTCCACAGAATCTTCGCAGCTTCATCGTTTTGTCCGGAAAGTCCTCGTTTTTGGTATCATCTCGTCTGGTATGCTGTTTTAGGCCTGTAAACCAAAATGTAGATAATTAAGTATCCGAATGACGGTTTTACGGCCGAAAACGCATAAAATGGGGGTAAAACGGGGGACTAAAATATGTGTAAATTAGCGAATATCAATCGCTTTTAGGGTCACTTGTGTCTTGGATCGCTCATACGACACTTTGTGGATCGCTTTTGTGACATGCCTGGATCGCTCATGTGTCATTTGACCACATGAGCGGCCCCAGAATCCTATATATAGGTCTTGAGCGATCCTCATTAGTAACAACCTGGTTTTCCATGCCGAAGTTCTGCCGGTGTGACGTCTGAGCTGTAAATCGTTTCTAATCAATACAAAAGATAGTTAGAAGGAAGAACAAGCTATATCTACTTGCTATTCTTATTATTCCGCATCTGAATTGCAAGAGTTTACCTCTGAACGACTCGTTCGGGTCGCCAAACGATCCTACATTACCAAATTTCGGGACGAAATTTCTTTCAACTTGGGGATGATGTGACAACTCGAAACTTAGAACCTTTCGTTGTATCTTGATGTAACATGCTTGAACACTATGTGACTAGTTAACTTGTCAATTTAGTAAATGTTATAAGTGAACCTTCTATGTGATTATGTGTGTGCTTGTATGTATATTATGTATATATGTCTAAGTGAGCTGAGAACCAAGAACCCGACTCGAGACCATGCGGTCTCGAGTGAACAAGTGTAACAATGGGCCGGTTGGGCCATTTAATCACACCCGAAACCCATTAGGGTGCACCATGTAGAACTAGTATATATATTACACTCATAACCATGTTCACCATTTCTTTGGACAACACACACACTCTCCCTTTCTCTCACAAAAATCCTAAGTCTCAACATCCTTCTCCTCTCATTCTCTCGGATTCAAACCGGCAACACTAGGACCTTCGGTTCAAGCTTGGAATCGGTATTCGGAGTTCACCCTTCCTATCCTCTAGCCGGTTAGTGTCTCATTTAGTGGTATAATGACAAATACATGAGAAATGATTGTTTATCTATGATATAGATGTTTGCTTGATAGGAAGTAGTTATTTGTTGTCAAGTGATGATATTATGTGATGATGAAATGTTAGAAATCGGCTTATTATGGATTTAAATCCGAATGGCTTGGTCATGTTTAGGAGGTTTGTGTTCATGAAATCGGATTAGCATATGTTGATGATAAATCTTATTTAGGCATGTTGTTACATTGTTTGAATGTGATAGATGTAGGAACCGATGATGTTATCAACTTGAGTTCATGCTAGTATAAACTTTATTGATGAAGCATGTTGTAAAACAAAAACCCTAAAATGAAGAACTAGTTGAATGAATGAAGAACAACATGAACATGACTTGAATATATGAAGAACTTGTTGAGCATGATATGATATGAATATTTGAAATCTGATTGTTTGATCCATTTTGGTTAATTGTTAGACAACAAAACATGTTTAGTGGATAGTACATAATGTTGCATGAAATCAAATTTCCATTGGATAGTACAACTGTGCAGAATCAGCAGTTGCTGGGGGGTCGAGACCCCTGGTTCCGACTCGAGACCATGAACATGATAACTCGAGAACATAGATTGCGACACAGGTTGCGAGTCGAGAACCCCTAGTCTCGACTCGAGACCACACATGATCATCACACAAACATCATGACCCGAGACCATGCTTGCGAGTCCGATTGCGACTCGAGACCAATACATGCATGACCCGAAACCACCTCGGTTGCGACTCGAGATCTTGTAAGCTACACTCGAGACCGCACAGTCTCGACTAGAGACCGCACAGTCTCGACTCGAGACCATATGCATGTACACACTATTTGGACTTCCACACCGCTACGGGTTTGGGTAATTGGGCCGGACTTATGGGCTTCTTGTGTCACTGTTGAATGCGTGTTTTGGGCTTGCGTGCTATTACGAGTCCAACTGTTTGGGCCACACTTAGACTTTGGTTGTTACATGAACGTTACTATGGAACCTATTACGAACTATTGTTGAACTGCCATGCTAGATATGTATGCCATGATTGTTACTTGCTAGTATACGTGTAGAACATACGTGCACTACTTGGATACGAACCTGACTTGAATGGTATCTATGTTAGGACGTAGTTGACCACTTACAACTTGATTGACTTTTCTGTGTATCTGCCGAGCAAACCAAGGTGAGTTCACACCCTCTACAAAGCATGGGATTCCCTGGGTTGGGAATGGGGTTAAGGAACGTAGATTCCTCGTCCTCCTTGGGTAGGACAGCAATGGTTCAGGAATGTAATTCCTCGTCCTCACGGACAGATAACTCGTACTAGACCAAAACTCTATCACGAAGTCCCTCCTTTTATATCGACTTAATCGCCGGGCCAATGGCGAGCGGGTCATTAGTTAGATAGCGCTATTTAGGTCTGACAAACCTCACACCGTGCCGCAGAGGACGGGCGTGAACTAATGGATCTGGGGCACGTCAATGATGATAGAAATTGACAGTTTCAGGGCACATAAACATGACTACAGTCAGCAGTCGATATGGTAACGAGTCTAGTGTATACATGGGGTAGCCCCCACGGCCGAAATGCCAGATAACTAACACAGGGGTAGCCCCCACGGCTGGATTGCCAGAGTAACCGGGAATAAACAGATCACGTTTTCAACTATGGGGTAACCCCCACGGCAGGATGCCAGATGAAGAGAACTGCTTTCGAAACAAACTAAAATAAACACCCAACCGTGAACTCACTCAACTTGTTGTTGACTCGTTACTACATGCTTTGCAGGACCATAGGTACTTAGCTGGAGCTTGCATGGAGGAGAGTCGTTGTGGGACATGGATAGCTGCGTGCCATGTTAAACTTGGAAACAATTGAACTTATGTTTTGGTTTTAAATCTTATGCTTCCGCTTGCAACTTAAACTATGTTTTGATTGAACACCAATTGTATTGGTTAGACTTTATAACTACTTATATGCTTGTTCAATATGATTGGTGGCTGGATCCTGGTCAGTCACTCCTCCAAGCGGTAGTACTCCGTAGGTGGATTTTGGGGGTGTGACAAGTTTGTTATTATATTCATCGATGACATCCTGATCTATTCTAAGAGTCAGGAAGAACACGAAAAGCATTTACGACTTACTTTGGAACTCCTTCGAACAGAACAGCTGTATGCCAAGTTTTCAAAATGCGACTTCTGGCTTCGTGAAGTCCACTTTCTAGGCCATGTGGTGAACATGGATGGGATTCATGTTGATCCATCCAAGGTAGACTCGATCAAGAACTGGCCTGCACCCCGTACACCAACAGAAATTCGCCAATTCTTGGGTTTGGCATGTTACTACAGAAGGTTTATCAAGGATTTTTCCAAGATTGCGCAACCTCTCACCTCACTAACGCAGAAGGGCGTAACTTATCGATGGGGTAATGCACAGGAATCTGCATTTCAGCACTTAAAGGATAGACTTTGCAGCGCACCTATTCTCTCATTGCCTGAAGGCACAGACGATTTTGTAGTTGATTACGACGCATCCATTCAGGGTCTTGGGTGCGTGTTGATGGAATGTGACAAGGTTATTGCTTATGCGTCACGCTAACTTAAGGTTCATGAAAGAAACTACACTACACATGATTTAGAGCTGGGAGCTGTTGTTTTCGCGCTTAAGATATGGAGACATTACCTGTACGGTACCAAGTGCACCATCTACACCGATCACAGGAGTCTCGAGCATATCTTCAAACAAAAGGAATTAAACATGCGTCAACGTCGATGAGTCGAGCTTTTGAACGATTACGAATGCGCAATCAAGTACCATCCGGGCAAAGCCAATGTGGTGGTTGACACCCTCAGTCGAAAGGATACTACACCTAGGCGTCTACGAGCATTGCAACTCACTATTCAATCTAGTCTTCCTGCACAGATACGAGATGCTCAGGTAGAAGCATTGAAACCAGAAAACGTCAGGGCTGAAGCCTTACGCGGCTCAAGGCAGCGGTTGGAACAAAAGGAAGACGGCGCTTACTATGTAACAGGACGTATTTGGGTCCCACTTTATGGCAACCTACGAGAGCTTGTGATGGATGAAGCACATAAGTCTCGCTACTTAGTACATCCTGCTTCAGATAAGATGTAGCACGACCTCAGAACTACGTATTGGTGGCCTAGCATGAAGGCCCACATAGCAACCTACGTTAGCAAGTGTTTGACTTGTGCGAGAGTCAAGACAGAATATCAGAAACCATCAGGCCTACTCCAGCAACCAAAGATACCACAATGGAAATGGGAGGAAATTTCCATGGATTTTGTTACTGGCCTGCCTAGATCTCAATGTGGGAATGATACTATTTGGGTAATCGTGGATCAACTCACAAAGTCTGCTCACTTCTTGGGTATCAAAGAGACGGACAACTTCTCTACTTTAGCAGACGTGTACTTAAAGGAAGTAGTATCGAGGCACGGAGTGCCAACCTCTATTATATCAGATCGTGATGCATGTTTTACTTCTGAACTGTGGCAAGCAATGCACAAGTCCTTTGGCTCACGATTAGACATGAGCACAGCTTATCGTCCACAGACGGATGGGCAGTCTGAACGCACCATCCAAACCCTCGAAGACATGCTTAGGGCATGTGTGATTGACTTTGGCAACGGCAGGGAAAAGCATCTGCTATTAGTAGAATTTTTCGTACAATAACAGCTACCACACCAGCATCCAAGCTGCTCCGTTTGAGGCATTGTACGGACATAAGTGTCGATCACCTCTCTGTTGGGCAGAGGTTGGTGACAGCCAGATCACTGGCCCAGAACTTGTGGTAGACGTAACCGAAAGGATTGCTCAGATACGGCAACGAATGGTGGCGGCTCGTGACCGTCAGAAAAGCTACGCTGATAAGCGCAGGAAACCACTCGAGTTCCAGGTTGGGGATCGAGTGCTACTCAAAGTCTCACCTTGGAAAGATGTAGTTCGTTTTGGTAAACGAGGTAAACTTAACCCACGTTACGTTGGACCGTTCGAAATCATTGAGAAAATAGGCAAGGTGGCCTACAAACTAAACCTACCAGCAGAACTTGGTGGAGTTCACAACGTTTTCCATGTGTCAAATCTGAAGAAGTGTCTGTCAGACGAGACCCTTATAGTTCCTTTGAAGGAGCTCACTATCGAGGATCAGTTGCGATTCGTCGAGAAACCAGTTGAGATTACGAACCGAGACGTTAAGGTCCTCAAGCACACCAGAATACCCCTTGTTCGAGTTCGTTGGAACTCCCGTCGTGGCCCAGAGTTCACCTGGGAACGAGAAGACCAACTGAAACTCAAGTATCCCCAGTTGTTCGAGAACAATGCAACCACTACTGAGGCTGAAGCTACTACAGAATTTCGGGACGAAATTCCAAATCAACGGGGGGATGATGTGACACCCCAGGAAAATCAGTAAACAACACAACTAGCTTCCTCAGTAACCGCATGCTAAATTTCGGGATGAAATTTCTTTCAACTTGGGGATAATGTGACAACTCGTATTTCGAACCCATCTTTGTGTTTAATGTAACGTATGTGAACCCTATGTGATTATGTGAACTTTGATGATTAATGAGATGTTATGTTGTTTTGATATGTGCATGTATGTATGTAATTGGATCGCACAAAACGAACCGATTGCACAAGCCTTTGGGCTTTTTGCTTCACACCCTTTCTCGGCCTACACTTGGTATACTCGAAACCCAAAAAGGCTATCCATGTTTGGGTTCGGCCCATTCCATTTGATGCGCATAACCTCATGAGGAGGGGGTATACTCCTCATTATTTGCTAAACACACATACACACACAAAACCTAATTCTCTCCTCTCTCTTTCTCTCCTCTCGAAGCCGGCGACCACACATCCCCATCTCTCGAAGATCTTTCCTTGTTCGGATCAATCTTTGATCTACTTTCTAACCGGTTAGTGTTCACTGTTATTGTTTTGTTAGATGATATTATGGATGCCATGAATTTATGTGATAGTTAGAATTGTTTGTATGAATGAGGATGTTCATATGAATCGGATTGTGTGATAATGATCTAAAACCGAATGCTTGCTAATCGGCTGATATGTGTTCATATGCGGATGATATGTAGAATTGTTAGGTTGATATGCATGTTGGTAATCAAGAGCATGAATCATGTGAATATGTTTAAGTGTTATGATTATTGTTCATGTGTTATTCATGATTAGGGTTCATGAGAAATCGGTTGGAATATGTTGTTTTGATCGATTATTGTTTGGTTTGGAAACTGTTAGTTGTTGATTGATAACTACATAAATGGAAACCATGTAACTGATTGCCATTATTTCGGGATAATTAAAACCAATCACACAAGTTCCCCAGTCGCACAAGTGCTATCCCAACATGTTAACCAATGGATAATGTATTAACTTGAGTTTATATGAAGACTTAGAGGATTTCATCTTCATCATTCACCACAACAACTTCACTTTTCCTCCTCCCCTACACCTCTTGGCCGTGACCTCTCCCCCACACACCATCCCATTATCGATTTCCATTCAAGTGTTCCAAGTGCACTACAAGGTGATACAAGGTGATTAATGAAGCTTGGTGTTTAGGATCATCAAGGACCTCTCTCGTGTGCCTTTATCCACTCATTTTCTCTAGTGTTTCTTCCCTAGCTTTAAGCTAGTTGTAAGCCTCTTGTTAACTCTCATTTACTTCATGTTTATGGTGGTTAATAGTTATATTATGATACAATCTCAAGAACACTAAAAGATCATAAACATAAGTCTTGAACATAAAGCTAACTTGATGATAAAATAGATGAAATCTTGAGGAAATAAAGTTGTTTTGATGTTGTTTTGTTTACTTGATGATTACTAGTAATATTGATGTTGAACATCATGGTTGAACTTATAAAGTAAGATTAAAAAACTTAAGTTAACAAGTTCGGAGGTGATTAGAGATCTACATAAAAGAATCACCTCCATGTTTCAACATTATACTTGGTGACAAAATGGATTTTTGTAAAATAACAAACAAAGTGATTTAGTAATCTTGTAGATCTAAAACTTGTGAATGAATTTCCTAAATAAACTAAGTTAAAAGACGGTTTTCGAAATATCATGATCCTTACACTGTTTTGGAAATAAAGTAAGTATATGGATACTAGTGACACATGAAAATGTTGAAAATAAATATTTTTGTAAATATATCCACAAGTTGTGAACATCTAAAAATCCCGAGAATGAGATTTTAAATAAAGTAGACACACTTTGGAGGGTAACTAAACCCACTAAAAACCCCCCACCCTAAGTTACTACGTGTTTTTATGAAAAACCAAGTTCATGTTGTTATCGAAAGTGCATTGTTTTTGCACTTGACTAGTGCAATGTTGTTAGTAACTTGTTGATTGATTGATTGAATGATTTCCGAAAAGAAAATGATATGCTAATAAGCATGGACACCTCCATTTACAAAGGAAACTCTGGCGAAATTTTTCTAAAAATCCCAACACTTAGAAACTATTTTTCTAACAAGTGTTCACAAATACGTTTTAACTTTATTTTTCAAAATAAACTTCGCCATGAGTTTTGTTACGAAATACAAAGTATCGGAGGTTGACTTTTACAAGTAAAATGGATAAATATATATTTAGAATATATATTTTATATTAGAACACTTGTTGGATGCTTGATTATTTTGTGAGATAGTTATATATTATTTGGGGGTAAAATAATATAACTTGACATTTGAAATTGTGTGGTACATGATAGAAGTAATGAGTAGATAAACCGTACGTAGGATGCGTGTTATGCATGCACGAGAAACTGATTATTATATGTACCTTATTAGGACGTGCTTGATTTCCTGATTTTTTTTTAGTAACTAATCTAACCGAGCAAACCAAGGTGAGTTCACACACTTTCTAAGGCATGGGATTCCCGGTGGTTGGGAATGGTTAAAGAATTAAAACGGAACCTACATATCCTCCTTGGGTAGATATGTACCGCCATCCTCAATGGGTAGGATGCCAATATTAATCCTGCGTATTCTCTTGGGTAGAATACGTACGTTCGTCCTCCTTGGGTAGGACAACAACCTTAAAACTTACTAGACAAAACTCTATCATTAAGTCACTCATTTTATATTGACTTAATCGCCGAGGCCAATGGCGAGCGGGTCATTAGTTAATAGCGCTATTAGGTTAACAAACCTCACACCGTTGCCAGTCGGACGGGCTGTGTACTAATGGACTATGGCAAACTGTCAATGGATGATAGACATTGACGTAGGGCACAACTTACTTTCGTTAGTAGGTCGATATTGGTAACGGTCTAGTGGTTCACATGGGAAGCCCCCACTGATTATGGATATGGTTTGGGTAATGAAGAAAGAACTGGTTAATCATATTTTCATCTATGGGGTAACCCCTTACGGCAAGTAAGCCAGCAAAAGACAAACCATGTTTTCAGAAACAACTTAAAACTAAATAACCAATCGTGAACTCACTCAACATTGTTGTTGACTCGTTGTTACATGCCTTACAGGTCGTTAGATGCTTATGGAGCTTGCATGAGGAGGAGGTCGTTGTGGGATATGGACTGTTATGTTCC